>NC_092512.1:13741359-14043859 GCF_047511675.1 Marmota flaviventris
TGGTATTAGTTCTTCTTTAAAGGTTTTGTAAAATTCTGCTGTATACCCATCTGGACCTGGGCTTTTCTTAGTTGGTAGTCTTTTTATGGTTTCTTCTATTTCCTCAATTGATATTGGTCTGTTTAGATTGTCTATATCCTCCTGACTCAATCTGGGCAGATCATATGACTTAAGAAATTTATCTATGCCTTCACTATCTTCTAATTTGTTGGAGTATAAGGATTCAAAATAGTTTTTGATTATCTTCTGTATTTCTGAAGTGTCTGTTGTGATATTGCCTTTTTCATCCCGTATGCTAGTAATTTAAGTTCTCTCTCTTCTTCTCTTCACTAGCATCGCTAAGGGTCTGTCGATTTTGTTTATTTTTTCAAAGAACCAACTTTTAGTTTTGTCAATTTTTTCAATTGTTTCTTTTGTTTCGATTTCATTAATTTCAGCTCTGATTTTCATTATTTCTTGCCTTCTACTTCTTTTGCTGTTGTTTTGCTCTTCTTTTTCTAGGATTTTGAGGTGAAGTATGAGATCATTTATTTGTTGGTTTTTTCTTTTTTTAAGGAATGAACTCCAAGCAATGAATTTTCCTCTTAGAACTGCTTTCAATGTGTCCCATAGATTCCGATATGTTGTGTCTGTGTTTTCATTTATCTCTAAGAATTTTTTAATTTCCTTCTTGATGTCTTCTATAACCCATTGATCATTCAGTAACCTATTGTTCATTCTCCAAGTGATGTATGCTTTTTCCTTCCTTCTTTTATCGTTGATTTTCAGTTTCATTCCATTATGATCAGATAAGATGCATGGTATTATCTCTACTCCTTTATATTGGCTAAGAGTTGCCCTGTGACATAATATATGATCTATTTTTGAGAAGGATCCATGTGCTGCTGAGAAAAAAGTGTAACTGCTTGATGTTGGGTGGTATATTCTATATATGTCAATTAGGTCTAGGTTATTAATAGTGTTATTGAGTTCTATAGTTTCCTTATTCAACTTTTGTTTGGAAGATCTGTCCAGTGGCGAGAGAGGTGTGTTGAAGTCTCCCATGATTATGGTATGGTGGTCTATTAGACTCTTGAACTTGAGAAGAGTTTGTTTGACGAACATAGCTGCACCATTGTTTGGGGCATAAATATTTATGATTGTTATGTCTTGTTGGTGTATGGTTCCCTTAAGCAGTATGTAGTGTCCCTCTTTATCTCTTTTGATTAACTTTGGCTTGAAATCTATTTTATTTGATATGAGTATGGACACTCCTGCTTGTTTCCAAAGTCCATATGAGTGATATGATTTTTCCCAACCTTTCACCTTCAGCCTATGTATGTCTTTTCCTATCAAATGCGTCTCCTGTAGGCAGAATATTGTTGGGTCTTGTTTTGTGATCCATTCTACTAGCCTGTGTCTCTTAATTGGTGAGTTTAAGCCATTAACATTTAGGGTTATTATTGAGATATGGGTTGTTCTTCCAGCCATATTTGTTTATTTCTGTTACTAAACATGGTTTGTTTTCCTCTTTGATTATTCCCCCCCCTTTACTGTCCTACCTCCCACTGTTGGTTTTCATTGTTATTTTCCATTTCCTCTTCCTGTAATGCTTTGGCGAGGATGTTTTGAAGAGATGGTTTTCTAGCTGCGAATTCTTTAAACTTTTGTTTATCGTGGAAGGTTTTAATTTCATCCTCCATCCTGAAGCTTAATTTCGCTGGATACACAATTCTTGGTTGGAACCCATTTTCTTTCAGTGTTTGAAATATGTTATTCCAGGATCTTCTAGCTTTCAGAGTCTGTGTTGAAAGATCAGCTGTTATCCTGATTGGCTTACCCCTAAATGTAATCTGCTTCCTTTCTCTTGTAGCTTTTAAAATTCTCTCCTTATTCTGTATGTTGGGCATCTTCATTATAATGTGTCTAGGTGTGGATCTCTTATGATTTTGCACATTCGGCGTCCTGTAGGCTTCTAGGATTTGGGATTCTGTCTCATTCTTCAAGTCTGGGAAGTTTTCTTGTATTATTTCATTGAATAGACTGCTCATTCCTTTGGTTTGGAGCTCTGTACCTTCCTGTATCCCAATGACTCTTAAGTTTGGTCTCTTAATGTTATCCCATATTTCTTGGATGTTCTGCTCATGGTTTCTTAACAGTCTTGCTGAGCTGTCTATGTTCTTTTCCAGTTGAAATACTTTGTCTTCATTGTCTGATGTTCTATCTTCTAAGTGTTCTACTCTGCTGGTAGTATTCTCCATTGAGTTTTTAAGTTGGTTTATTGCTTCCTGCATTTCTAGGATTTCTGTTTGTTTGTTTTTTATAACCTCTATCTCCCTGTATAGTTGATCCTTTGCTTCCTGGATTTGTTTGCGTAATTCGTTGTCGAAGTGATCTTTCATTGTCTGATTTTGCTGTTTAATGTCTTCCTTGATACTCCAGATCATCTGAAGCATGTATATCCTGAATTCTTTATCTGACATTCCATCTGCTGCAGCTGTTACCTCTTCTAAAGTTGCGTTGACCTGCATTGCTTGTGGTCCTTTCTTTCCTTGTCTTTTCATACTGCTTGCGTATCTTTCCTGCAGGTGCGGGCTGCGGCTCTGCTCTCTCCTTATTCCAATTGGGGTGTCGTGGCTACCACGCCTGCAGGTCACTGGGCCTGTTCTGGGAGCTGGCGGCAGCTCTGTTCTGCCCCTACTCCAATTGGGGTGACGAGTGTACCACGCCGGCAGGCCACCGGGCCTGATCCGCCGGTCGGTTGCAGGTTTGCCTACCCTGCAGGCTCAGGCGGCGGCTCTACTCTGCCCCTACTCCAAATGGGGTGACGTGTCTGTCGTACCGGCAGGCTACTGAGCCTGTCCCACTGTTCGGTTGCAGATCTGCCCACCTTTCGGGCACGGGTGGAGGCTCTGCTCTGCCCCTACTCCAATTGGGGTGTCGTGACTACCCTGCCTGCAGGACGCTGGGCCTGTTCCTGGCACAGGCGGCGACTCTGCTCTGCCACTACTCCAATTAGGGTGGTGTTTGTACCACGCCGGCAGGCTCCTGGGCCTGATCCGCCGGTCTGTTGTAGGTCTGCCTACCTTGGAGGCGCGGGCGGCGGATCTGCCCTGCCCCTCCTACCACGCCTGCGGACCCCTGGGCCTGATCTGCAGGTTGATCACTGGTCTGCTCACCCTGCGGGCACGGGTGGCGGTTCCGCTCCGCCCCCACTCCAATTGGGGTCACGTGACCACCACACCGGCAGGGCCTGATCCGGGCAATCTGTCTGCAAGCCGCAGGCGAATTGCAGCCTGAAATTACCTGTTCTATGGCTGAATGAGCTGCGGTCAGTCGAAAACAGGGGTGGTGACGTCAGTTTACCAACATGGTGGCTGCTGGCCTCCTCTGTGGTCTGACCGGTGTGGAGAACCGAGATGGACCGCTTCCTTCCCCCGTCTCGAACCCAGAATTCAGCCCTGAGTACGGTGCTTGCGCAGCTGGCAGAAACTGCAGCGCTGTAACCCTGCGTCTCTATCCCAGCGCGTGCTGCAGATTCTAGCCGCGGGGCGATTTGCTGAATAAGCAGTGTTACCCTCCGTGCGACAAACCTCTCGCGTTTGAGTCCCCGTAGCTGATCCTCGTGCGATGGAAATCCTTCCTCCAGGTTCCGGAGCACCCCACTATTGCTGGAAATTCCTAACAAGATATCCTTTAGCCGTCCTGACTTGTCATACTCCCACACAGTGAAGCAGCACACGGGGGCAATGCACTCCCCTCTCCGCCATCTTCCTTCTCCCCCCCAGTTTTTTTTTTTTTATTCCAGTCTGGTGAATGTCCTTGTTTCACCCCTGCCACTGGATCTCAGTTTTCTCTCATGTGCTGTAGAAGTAAGCATCCCGTGGTGTCCCTGAAGAGTCAGCCCATTCATGGAAACAGGTCTTTGGGAACTAAAAATGTTGATGCCAGCTTAATGTAAGGGATTCATGAATTAGTTTTCTTCAGGATTTTTGCTTTCTATGAAAGCAGGAAAGAGCAAAATTGAGGTTCACATAGAGTAAGCAAAAAATGAAATGAAACAGCAAAGTGTGAATTTGAATAATCTAGGAAATCAGTAAGTGCAAAGTGGCAAACACAGAAGCCCGATCTCCCTTCTGAGGGACTCTGACCTCAAATAGCTGAGCTTCCTGTTGGGCATCTTCCAGACTTCATTGATATAGTCTAGTAAATCATATACTGTGGGGTGGATATCTGGATTCTTGTTCGATACATTAGGAAAATGAAGATAGAGAATTGATAGGACATAACCTGACAAATCCAGGTTCAATGTCCATCCACAGTGTATGGCTCAAGAGCCTCCCATCCATGAAGTCATTTGGAGATTCACCAAATGTGCTGACCACCATGCTTTCCTAAATAGCCCTGGAGGAGTTAATGCCCAGAGCACACAATGATGTAATTTGTAGAAAAGAGTAGAATTTGAAAAGCATTCTGTTGGAATATATGCTAATGTGTTCTTGGAGGAATAGAGAAGAATGTGTAGGACCAAGAATATGAAGTTGACCATGATGTCTGTCTACTTGGGGTGGGATTATTCTTAGCACCAAGAGTGACAGTAGACGTAGGTAAAATAAGAATACTTAATTTTTTCTTTCACTTTTGTTCCAAAATAGTGTTATACATATCTTATTCAAACTTGCCCCTTTCTCCACACACCCATCCGCTACCCTACTTCAGCTCTTACCTCTCAATGGGGTTGCTTTTTCAGCTCAACTTCTTGTCTTCTCCTCTGGTGTGAGAGTGATCTTTGGAAGGGCAGGTCTGACCATAACACTTCTGGGCCAAAGTCTTTTGATGACTTTCCCTTGCCTTGGGAAGAACAAGAGCTCAAATGCTCCCCATGCCGTGGAAGAGCACCCCCTGGTCTTCCTGCCTCAGCTCTGCCCTCTCCATCATGTCCTCAGTGTTGTCCCTGCTCTGCTGAGCCACTTGCCTTTCCCTGACATTTTGACCACTTTTCCTCTTTGAGGATCTTGCTGTCTCCTTTGCATCCATTCACTCTCCTTTTCCTTCTCCTGTAGTGTGCCATTCTTCTTTCAAGGAGCAGTCCCATGGTCAGCTAGAGGAATTCTTCCTGTCTCCTATGTGTTGCCACTGTGCTTTATTGTAGGATTTGTCTTTTTACTTGTAGCATGACCTGACTGGTTTTACAGGGAGCAAACTTGACATGTGTCTTCCTAGCAGCTCATGAACATTCTTGAGGTTGGCACTCTGTCTTTTTCATCTTATAGTTCTTAAAACTTATCTTGGGGTCTGGAACACTGTGGACAGGGCACACTTTTGTGGGAGTAAATGTGGATTGTCATAGTATCACCAGATGAATCAGGCTGTAGAGAATAGAAATCACACTAGTTGTTTTAACAGAGAGCATTTAATATAGGGAATTAGTCAAATATATATAAGAGAAATAAAAAGAAAAAAGTGAAGTTACCAATACATTACAAAATACAGTTGTTAACTTTAGGCATACAATAGAAGAGATTGGATTTATCAGATATAGTAGGTTTGGAAGAGCAATCTTACAGAGCTTGGATCCCCAGTAGTGTGGAGAGGGTCCCTGTCAGGTCATTGGTACTGTACTGGTTTTATTCCTTGAGTCTGTTCACTAGTCTCCCCTTATTGATGAGGACTTCCCAGAACATTCCATTTAGAATTATACACCCTCTCCTTTATCACTGTCCAGCTGACCCCTCTGTCCCTCTTTCTTTACTCTATTTTACATTACCATGACTTGACCCATTAAATATCTGAATAATGGCTTAGTGATAGAAACCACTTATTGTAAGAAAAAGAAAATCCTGTCATTTAATTCTGGAATATTGTTTTACCAGCCCTGAGACTATGAACATTTTATTTAGCCTTTGATTGGCAGTGAAACACGCCAATATTACTCATATATAGTTTTTCATATTTTGTTTGGCTGCTTCTTTTTTAAGAACTAAATAGAACACCATTTCTAAGCAGTCTACACAGAGTGGCCAGCATACATCACAAGTCAGTGAATATTAACTGTGTTCCATTTGAGTGAATGAATTTGGTTTAACAATCATTTGCTGAGTTGTGTTTTTAAATTAAAAACTAAATAAATTTAGAGGTTGTCTTAAAAAGCATACAAATCGTGAGAAAAAATTTGTTGTGAAAATGAATACTTACTTAGACTAAGAAAAGAAGCATAGCAAATAAAGATGGAAAATGTAATTAATGTTAGGAAAATAAAACCAATTACATTTTAATCAATTATTTTTAGACACAATTTTATTACACCTTTTGTTACCCCCCGCCTTTTTTTGGCTGCCCATCTTTTGATCTCCCTTTCTGATGACAATGATTTGTCATTATCATTTTCCTTAGAGGGAATAGGGAGCTGGCTCAGTCTTTCCTCTCACATGGTTGACTGGAAAATGTTGTCTATTATTGATGGTTGGGATGCATAAAACATATGACCTCACCCACAGGCAGACACGCTATTTGGATAGCTAGAGATTTGTGCCCTACAAACATTGGACTGCTGTTATGTTATAGTTTGCAATTCCACTCAAAGAAGAAACAAATGCATGATGAATTCATAATTGTATCTGCTTCATTGTCTCTAGGTCCCCTCAGAGGGGCTGTTCTGCTTTCATTTGGCATCCTAACCTTCTCTGAAACTGTCTTACCTTTCACTATTGTCTCTGTCCCACTTTACCAAATAAAGGCTTGTTTCTCACACCAGAGTCATGTTATAAAAGGTTGTCCTGAGATGTGGAAACATCAGACAGACTCTTCAAAACACTGGGAAAAGCTTTAAGTGATTGATCCCATAGTTTGCTTTATCACCAAACCCATGCATACAAAGAGATGTCTTTCCAATACATTTTTTTTAGTTCAAAAACAATTATAAAATATACAATATTTTAATCTTGTTTTCTTACATAATTGTATTAACTTAATATTGAGGAAAAAGTTTGAACGTGTAAAGCCTTGTAATTGCAGAAAATTGAATGTTCACATCTTATAAATATTTAGGTGTGTGTATGCATATCTATATGTATACTATCGTATATAATTATTATACATAATTTTGTTGTTGAGATGTATGTTGGGATGAGCAATAGAATCCCCAAAAGTATGAGAATGTATTACATCTTATATTGATCTAACATCCTCCAGAAGGAGAAATTGAGGACATGTTTGCAAAGCCAAGTTGAATGCTGTGTTTACATCCAGCTGTCATAAAGGAGGTTATGCATGTGTAGAAAACAATTTAAATGGGTGGTGGTCATATCAAATTATCATCACATGTAAATTCATGTAGGTACTTTTAAGAATGATGTAACTATTGAGATTTACAAAATATAAGAAATTGTATTCTTTGAACTCTAATGAAAATAATGCAGGATATCACCTAAAATGTGCAAAGAATACATGTTTTTTTTAAAAAAATCTCGCATTAGGAAATGTCAGTAACTCATAATAATGATTCCTAAAGATGTCTATGTCCTAATTCCTGGCATCTGTGAATATGCTGGGTTAAATGGCAAAGAGGAATTAAGGTTAAGGCAGAATTAATGTTGCTAATTAGCTGAACATGAGTCAGAGACATTATATTGGATTATCCAGGTAGGTCCAATGTAATTCAAAGGCTTTTTAAAGAAGAAAGATAGAATAAGGAGAACCCTAGGAGAGGTGACCTGACAAGGACTCCACTCGATGTTTATGGCTTTGACTCTAGGAAAAGCAGGAGCCAAAGAATGTGGGTGTCTTCCAGGGGCAGGAAAGGCTGGGAAACAGATTCTTCATTGGCGCCTCCAGAGGGAACACAGCCTTGCTGACACCTTGGTTTTTGCTTAGAAAAGCCTCCGGGACTTCTAACTTCCAAAACTGTAAAAAGATAAATTTGCGCTGTTTAATCCACTAAATTTTAGTCAGGTTGTTATAAAAAGCAGTAGGAAAGGAACATGTTTATTACTAACCTAAGTTTTTCTATCATGTTTCTAGTTAAAAGAAAAAAAGCTCTTTTTTTTTTTTAGAAACATTTTCCATGTAATGAGAACACTGAATATAAAAGGACTAAAGTCATACTTATTCCTCTTAAATGCGTGTGTAGAACACTTTACATTTTCTAGAATGTTGGTTCTCAAACTTTGGTGGGCACCAGCATCATGTGTCTACTTCTCCAAAGAGTTTTGGTGGGTCTGGGGTGGGGATGAAGACTTTGCCTTACTTTTCAGCTCTCCCGATGGTGCTGCTGCTGCTAATGTGGGGAACGAGCCTAAGAGTGGTCAAGAAGGCTGACGGAGAGAACTAAGGGACTCTGGAAATCCCAACTCAAGTTCCAAATTTCCTATGTCAATACTTGCATGCTTTATTCATAAAAATTCCCTTTTTTTCTTTCTCAGAGCCCATTTACATCATTTTTGACAATACAAAACAAATGTATTTATCATTTTAAGTTCACATTGCCCTGTGAGAATAAATGACAGGTGAAGTACACTGGCCTTTGCTGGAGATGAGTGGACTGGTAGCAATAATGGTGGAAAACAGGCTTCCTGAGACCGAAGAGAACAGTGAGAAAGATGAGAAAGCAAACAGAGAGAGTAAAAATATTTATGTGTCTGCTCCCAGTTAGTGAAGGAACAATTAATCATTAACACTTTTTTTTTTTTGTCCTGAAATTATGATGCCCAACACAAAAGCCACTAGTTTCGGGCACCTACAAAGCCCTTCAAATGTGACTAGTCTGAATTAACAGGCTCTGTACATATAAAATGCACATAGAACGTTGAAGACTAAGTATGAAAAATAATGTAATATCCCTTATTAACCATTTTTAAATTTCGAATACATGCTAGAATGATAAAAAATGAGGATATATTGAGTTAAAATGTTTTATTAAAACTAATTATACCCATTTGTATTTATGTTTTTAAATACATATCTTCTAGAAAATTTAAAATTATTCCAGTGGCTCACCTTAGATTTTCTGTAGAGCGGTGGCCTTCTGGAATGTGTCATTGTATCACAGCATTTACAGTTTAGACCCAGGCCCTTTCACAATGCATGGCCTATGGGAAGTGTTTATTTTATAATTGTTGAACGAATGAATACATGGATGGGTGAAAGAGTACAAAAATTGAAACATTCTGTTTTAGAAAGTGTGAGAGGTCCTTTGGAAGTATTTCCAGCAAAAAGAGAACAGGATTGTAGAAATCATAGTCTTTAAAGGTTACAATAAGCTTCAGTTTTCTGAAAAATACATGAACATGAGATGCCTCACCCTCTAACAATTCAGGATGGATGATCTACTACTGTCTTTAGATTTAAAATGTCTCTTTCCTTCCAAACAACACATAAATATTTAAATAACAATTGTACTGTAAGTTAGTAGCTTGTGAATCATTTATTGAGTGTACTTGGATTTGACATACTTACCACACTTGAATTAGGAAGTGGTAAGATACCAAGTAAAATGTCTTGAATTTAGAGCTCAGAAGATTTGAAGCTTTCAAATCCCCTACTTATTAGTCATAGATGCCTCAGTGATATGCAAGTCTCACCTTACTCAACTTGCACCGTAAGGGCATTGTTCTACGAGGTACATACTATAATTTTAGGTGCACAGGACATTTTTGCTCTGTGTGTGGAAGCACAAAACGGTCTGTGACCAGGTGCATATTGAAAACAGGAATGAATGTAAGTGGGTGGAGGCAGAAGGAGAAGCTGTCCTTTGTATTTGTTCTGTTCCCATGAAGATTCTTGCTGCTTCAGCTTGCATTAGTTATTCAGTGCTATTTCTGGGTAAGTCCCTCCTCTTTACATTACAGTTAAGACTGGGAAGCCACTGTGTGATAGCAAGAATACATGTGAAGTAGTGTCATTTAGAATTAAATATGTAAATAAGAATCCAACATGAAGAAAGTTAACTCCTTTCTTTCATTATACTTCAACAAGGAAAAATATTTTGAATACAATATAAAAAATACATCTTAAAATGCGTAGAGCTGATTTGTCCACTAACCACATATGGTCATTGACATTTGAATTAGAGTAATTACAATTGATTGAAATGAAAAGTTTGGTTCTTCAGTCACATGAATTATATTTCACCTACTCAAGAGTTAGGTGTGTCTGATGGCTACCGTGTTGGACAAGTTGGAGAACATTTTGTCATTGGAGATGGATCCATTGAACAGTGATGACTTGACTAATTAATTCTCTTGCCTTATCTGAGCTCAGTTTCTGTCTTCACAAAAAGAGAGGAATAATGTTTCAGTTCTTAGGTTTTGTCACAATAGTTCCATGAGAGAAAAATGTCCAGGAAGTATACACAAAGGTGAATTATCATCATTATTTTCATCAGGGAGGAAGGGTGGGAGTGAGAGTTAATGGCCGGCTGATGGCTGGATGTTTGCTCTGGATAAACCATGGAACTTTCTCTGGTGACCTGCTATACTCCTAAGTGCTGCTTTGGCAGATGGTAACCACGGGGCTGGATCATGTTATACTGCCTTGATCCATTTTCTGCTCCAGCCGCTGCTGCAGTCACCAGCTGCCATCTACACACTATAACTCTTGCCTTCTATCCTGCGGATTCTGCAAGTTCAACGTGGAGTACCTGAAGGAACTTGCTCGGCCATCCTGATGAATTGACAACCTGAGGAGGAGATACAAAAGTGGTATTGCTTTCTGATATAAGCCTTGACTGAAAGAGAATGGGAGGTGGTAGATAAATATCCCCTTTGATTCCTTGGGTGGCAATACCATGGTTTATTCTGCAAATCTTCTCAGAATTGGAGTGCCAAGTTGGACACAGTGGTGTCAGATGGATAGTGTGTTCCTATTTCATTTCACTATTCAAAAACCCCTCTGTTCCTTGGAGTCACTTATCTAAAATAAATTCCCTGCAAGACCATGCCCTGGGCTTTAATTTTGAGGCAGAGAGGGATCTAGGTTAAGGTAAGGTCTTGAGATAATTTCCCACCTTTTATCCACAAATTTTTCTCCAGGTCATTTGAGATTTGGAATTTGAACACATTTCTCTAATATTGCCCAAAGACAAATTAGTCATGTCAATTAGCCTACCAATTCTTGCTACATTTGCAAAGAGAAAAGAGGTTGTAGAGATGGAAAAAGGCAGAGTATGTAGCCGTCTCCATGACAACCCCAATTCCCTACTGTGATTGGAAAGCCAGCATGTTTTCAGTGAAGTGAATGAATGTGTGCCCAGAACCGTGCACAGCAATAAGATCTGGTAGGAATAGACTTGTTTCTCATCCCCAAGTAGCTTATAGCGAGCGGGATTAGAATATGAGCTTTGATGTCAGAAGACCTGGACTTCTGGTCATTCTTTATCTCAAAACCACATTTGTTTCCCTCATATGTCATAATACTTTATATATCATATTCAGAAAGTAGTCTATAAAATTATTGAGGGTAGGAACTATGTCCTTTCACTCAACATTTATCTCAGACCTAGGATAGGGTCTGGTGCATAAAAGGTACTCAGTAAATATTAGCTAATTTCATGAATAAGAATAATATTGATGGAGTTTTTGCTTTGTATGGGCAAGGGGTTGGCAAACATCCGATCAAATCCATCTCAGTATTGCTTTTGTGAATCAAATTTACAGTCCCTGTGTTGGGCTGTAACATGCTATAGAAATTAAATTTTCATATGTGTGCCATGCCATGGAAAGTACTGAAAAGACTGAATACCATCTCTCCTGAGTGGAAGGTACTTTCTACAATGCCACATGCCAAAGAGCAGAGGTTGGTCTGTGTGTGGAGGTGGGGGATGTGGAGGAGAGGGCCAAGAGCCTCTGCGGGAGGGTCTGGACCAAATCGTGCCAAGCGTGATTCTCCTTGTGGTGTCAAGTCTTCATGGTCTCAGTCGGGGACAAAATAAATCTCTCTTTGCTTCTCCTTCAAATCTTCTGCTCAGAATATATGAGCTCTAATTTTTAAAGATAAGTTATGGTAATTAGTAAAAATAATCAATTTATTGAAGGAGGAAACACAACGTGTCTATTTGTTGTTGTTGTTGCATCCGTATTGCATCCCAGATCCCAGCACAATGCGTGGGCATGATAGTGTTTATCGAATTTATGGAATTCTTAACATATCACAGCTGAGGCCCTGTAGTATTGATTGGTGTGACAAAAGGAGGTCCACCTGTGCTTGTGAGCAGGTCCTTTAGTATTCTAGAGCTTACTTTGCTAATCCATAAAATGGGCAGAGATTTGTGGACTAACTGGATAATTTCTAAACTCGTTTCTTCCTTTTGGAAGATCCTAGAACAATGCAAGCTATTGTTTGCAGTCACGACCTGAAAAGGTCAGTTTGGTTTAATGAAGGTGAGAAAAGGTTTCACTGAGGCTTAACAGGGGGAAAGTGAAGGAATCTCACAGCGGCCGAGCAATAGAATCAAATAAGTTGTTTTATAGGACTTCAGGCCCTCGTGCCATAAGTAGGTCAAAAATCGCTTGAGTAAGACTCCAAGTTCAAGTTGACAGGAAAATAAAACTCAAATGGACCAAGCAGCAGAGACAAAGCCCCCTTTGCTTCCAAACTTATACCCTTTATTCGGAGCTGGAACAGGCTTATCTCAATTGCTTCATTCCGTGGTGACACTTTGCATGGGCGCTCTGGTTTTCCCAGTGCCGTAAATCTTATCTTTCTTTAACTCATGCTGTTTTTTTTTTTAATTAGCACAATTTTTTTCTTTTAATTATAAGATTCATTTTCCCCCATTCATTTCTTAAGTTCAAAGGCATGTCCTTTAAACTCTTCTTCACTCAGGTCACTTTATCCGTGACCTGCCATCTCATCAGTTTCCTGTCAAGTCCTCAGTATAGCTTCAGAGCACAGAGCTCATTTTCACTTTTATGTCCTGACTTGCCCTGGGCTGTCCGAGTCATTCAGGAAAAGGTGGCCCAGGGACCAGAGGCCATTCTCACTCTTTAATTCCCATAATTAATTGCTTTTTAATCAGTGACAATGACTCTTTTGGCGAATGAGCCTGCCAAATATTTGCGCACGACCCTTGTGAGCTGTTTCGCCTCAGCCATGAAATCACAGTTAGTTGCAGATGTAGCACAATGAGCGAGCTTGGGGACATGGAGCCAGATCGCCATCTTGCTGGGCTGTTGAGGGTTATTCATTAACTACAGAGGATTTTCTGATATGCCATTGTTGCTGTGCCTGAAACTTTGAGTGCATGTGAACAAAAACAATTTTTCTAAATGGTCCTAATTTTTTTCCCATTGATATTTATTGCATCTTCTGTTTTAAGTGGCAGATCATGGAGATGAGGCAGCCATATTAGGATTCTGCCCTTTTTTAGATAGCTTCATCATCACTATTACTGAAACACCCAACAAGAGCAACTTAGAGGAGGAAAAGTGGAGCTCATGGATTCCGGGGTCTCGGTCTGTAGATGGCTGACTATTGTGCTGGGCCCAAGGTAAGGCAGAGCATCATAGGGGAAGGACCCAGCATGGAGCGCTTCTCAGCTCATGGTGGGATCAGGAAGAAGAGAGAATGAGACAGAAGGAAGGGGCAGCTGGGAAAATGCACCCTTCCAGGACATGCCCCAGTGACTCACCTCCTCCAGCTCTCCTCACCTGCCTGGAGATACCACCCAGTCAGTTCATTCAAGCTAGGATGGCTGGATTAGGTCATGGCTGTCACCATCCAATCCCTTCACCTCTGAATATTCCTGCATTAATGGGAGCTTTGGAAGGACACCTCACATCCAAACCACAACACTAGTGCAGACAGACAGAGGTCATGCAGAAAGCACACACACGAGCACACACACACACACACACATATAAAGGATCGATGAAACTTGCTCAGAGGAAAAAAACCCAGCAGGATGACAAGAACCAGAGTGTGATGATGGAGGATGGAGGTCCAGGGCATCATCTCTGAAAGGTGGCACCTGATTAGCGTCTTGAGTGATGAGAAATAGCCAGCATGTGAGATGGGTCGGGGTCGGGTGACAGTGTCCAGATAAGAGGAAAGTAGTTCTGCAAGCTCTGAGGGGGGGCGGGGCTTGCTGGGTTTGGAGTCCAGCAGAACACAGTGTGGTGACTTGTGTGAGCACCCCAGACCGCCGTGCCCTGGGAGGTAAGCCTGGCAGGCAGCCGATGGGGTGGACCTTGCTTCCCATGTAAAGATACAGGCAGCCCCTGTGAGCTGGGAACAGAGCTGGGCACCGGGGTGTAGAGACCCATAAAATGCATTTAGGGACCAAATCCAGGTGCTCTGAGGGCCTCATTGCCCATTTCCAGCCCTCTGTATCTCTGCAGCGGCCAGACTGCCAGGTCTCACTATGTCTGTCTGCCCCCACCCCCAGGACTGTCACCACTGATGTTTCCCGACTGCTAGGTCTTGTCCCTTCAACATGATGCTTCCTGTTCCTTCCTCATTATTCATCATCAGAGGCCACGACTGCCAACCAATTCTTTTTAAATATTTATTTTTTAGTTGTAGTTGGACACAATACCTTTATTTTATTTATTTATTTTTATGTGGTGCTGAGGATCAAATCCAGGGCTAGGCAAGTGCTCTACCGCTGAGCCACAAGTCCAGCCCCCAACCAATTCTTTTTCAAGGGATCTAGGCTTCTCAGATCTGACTCTCCCTGTGCTCCTAAACCCTGGTACCCCTCTGGGATTCCCAGTGAGCCATGGATGACAATCTCATGTCTAAACTTCTGCGCTGAAAGTCCCCACCATCTCACTGATCTAAATAAAGATGGGTGTCTCCTGATGAAGCAGCTCCCTGCTCCCTGGTGGCATCCTAGATAACAGGCCCGAGGGTCAGGAGGTGACTCCTTTTCCTCCCCTTCTCTTTGCTCTTCTTCAAAAATCCCAGTAACTTTGAAGCACATCATTAGACTTTATGACCTAAAAGCACTTGGCACAGAAGAAGTGCTTCCAAAGTGTTGGCTTTAATTACGTAGTTTATGATTTTGTTTTTGTTTTGTAGAGAAGTCAGGGAGTGATGGTGAAGGGCATACGCTCTGAAATTAAATTGTCTGTGCTGGATCTAGGTGCTGCCATTTCCTCGTTGTGAGAGTAGAGAAAATGAACTGATGTCCTTGGGAATCAGTTTGTTCATCTTAATAATGAAGATAGGGTAGATGTGAGGATTACATGAGATAGCGCATGTAAAGTACTTCAAATGGTGTTTGGTGTATTCTAAGTGCCATGTAAGTGTTGGTTATTATTAAATCATAATTAATTGATGACTTGAGCATCTGGCTTACTTCTCCCTCTCCTCCTCTCTGCCTGATGTCATTCTTGGCAAATTCAGCATCCACGAAGTTGGGGATTCTTGCCTATGACCTTTAAGACTGTGGGCTCCTTAGCTCTAAGCATTTCCTCCTCCACCCCTTCTCAGCCACCTACACACAAGGTCACACTCTGGACTTTATCTCCAACAGTTGCACCAATTCCAAAATCTTGATTTCATACATCCCACTTGTGTCCTCCTGCTTTGGTCACTCCAGCATCTGGCCTCCAAAGAATGAGGTCATTGACCTTCACTTCAGTCACCCTTCTACAACTTGGTTCCTGTATGTGTCCCCTTCTTCCTCTTACATCTGTCATTGTCCAGCCTCTATTTTAAGGTCAACACTAACATTACTGCTTTGAAAAACCACTAATTTTTATAACCTTCCTCTCCCTTTGCCATTTTTGCCTAGAAAAATAGAACACGAAACCCACAGATCACCTAGTCTATGTCTGTTCCTGAGAAGTTGATTTAAAAAAAAAATCACAATATTGAACTCACTTTACATGTATGACCGTGGAGTCACATGGGCACTCTGGTCTCAGGTGGTCCTACATAGCTATGAGAGATTCACTTTCTTGTTCTCTGAAATGACTCCCACAAGCCCTCTCTGTAAGTCTCCAGTACTCTTCCCCTTTAGCTAATATCCTACTTTCATACTTTGCTGAAAAATTAGATGAAATCAGACATCCCCTCCAATTCCCTCGACGACTTTCACAACCCTAACTTCATCTACACTCTCCCTCCCCTAACAGTGGAAGATCTGCCTCTTCTTGTGTCTAAGACAAACCACTCCTCTTGCTCTTTGGATGCCATCCCTCCAGGACTTTAAAACACCTTATTCCCATAATTTCCCCCAACACTGTCCATCTTTCTCTATGAGATCAATTCCACGGGCGTTCACACATATTTTAGTATCATTTATCTTACAAGAAGAATGAAAGCCATGACTGGAGCCTGGGTCACCATGCCACGTTTTTTTCTTGGCTTCTTTGGATTTACTCTTAACTTTCTCCACCTTGAACCTTACACAAGAGGATCACAGGCACTCAGAATTCTGGCTGGACTTGGTGAATAGGAGCCCCTACAGGAGACTGGAGGAAGAGAGGAAAATTGGGTCAGGGTCTTGATTGCCTTAAAAACTGTACTTTGAGCAAAGACTTTCTGTGCCATCCCTTGAGGTGGCCAATGCCCTGCAATCATTCACAAATAAACCTCCCTAAATTAAGAGATGATAGTAGGGAGAGAAGATACAATCATGAGATATGATTTCTATGCATGCATATCTCATACAAGCATGAGATATGCATGCATGGAAATGGCAAAGGGAAACCCATTAATTTGTACAATTAAGATGCATTAATAATTACAAAAAAAAAAGGTGAAGTAAACCCTCCCAGAAGTAGCCAATTTGACTGTGTCCTCTGATCTCTGTTGGAATCCTGTCTGATAAGATCATCCTCTAGTGACAGTTCTATTTCTCTGAGGCAACAACCCCCTAGTTTTCCTCATATTTCTCTGGCTGATCCTTCTCCCAGCCCTTGCTGGATGCCACTTTTCCTTGAATCTGATAGATCTCTGCATGTCAGAGCACCCCAGGGCTCTGTCTTAGCCCCTCTTCTTTTCTCTGCCCTCTTTATCTCATGACCTCATCTAGTGACTTTCAAATGTTCATCTCTAGCCAAATCTCCTGCTCTAGGCTCCCTAACTTCTTTAACGCCTGAGTGGATACCTTCCCTTAGAAATCAGGATCTCACACTGAAGATGGCCACAATGGCACCCAAGTACACCAATTGTCCCCCATCTCTCTCCTCCCAAGGGAGCCTGCCTCTCCTCAGGCTTTCCCGTCTCATTTAAGAGGACCACAATCTTCCAGCTTCCCAGGTCCAACACCTAGAAACCCTCCTTGACTTCACTTATTTCTTATATCCCACATTCAATCCACGGATAAGTCAACTCTGTCTCCAAGATATCTGAAATCTAAGCACTGTGAACTGTTATACCTGGATCCAAAACACATTCTCCTCTCACCTGGGCTCTTTAAGTAGCCCCATATCTGGAATCTCTGAATTCACTCTAAGGGATCCAGTCTTTCCCTGACAGTCAGAATCATCTTCCCGAAATGTAAGCTAACCCCCTGCTTTAATCTACTAGAGCTCTTTCATTGCCCTCAGATAAAATGAGACCTATCATCACGGTCTGTATGATCTTTCATGATCTGCCACTCACTGCCTATAGCGATGGCCTTGCTCTCTCTTCTGTCCCTGCTTATTTTCCACTAGCGTCCAGAGACTCTGAACCTTCTTCTGTAATATTCCAAGCTCACTCCTATCCGGGGACGTTTTCCCGTGATGCTGTGTACAGCTCCCCTTATCTCAGCTTGGCTTGCTTCTTCTTTGTAGTAAAATACCATTCTTTCCCTGTCTCTCTTGGTCACATCACACTTTATGATCCCCTTCACTGCATGCAGCAGTGCTTAAGATGGTCTGATTAATTATTTTATGTATGTATTGATGATCTCTTTCCATAGGTGAGAAGATAAGCACTGCACAATTACCCCGACATTGAGAATTGTTTGTGACCCATGTTATGGGCTTAATACATATTTGTGAAATAAATGAAATAATGGAAACGAAAAACAGTATGGACATTAAACTGTAATAAGTGTTGTGAGAGTGCACCAAGACTGGGGAGTCAGCATAGCACCTCTGAGGAAGTGACATTTAAGCTGAGCCAGAGAAAAGGTGAGCCAGAGAAAAGCAGGTGAGGAGAGGAGCAGAGCCATCCAGCTGCGGAAACAGCAGGTGCCAGAGACCCGGGGCCGTGGGGAACTTGGTGCCTGAGAGAAATGGAAGGAGGCCTGTGTGGACTGGGCAGGGGGAGCATGGCATGAAGCCCAGGCAGGGCCATGCACAAATGTGGTAAGTACGGAAATGCCAGCATGGCTACAGAAGGGCAGCTGCTGGGGTTGGAGGAGGGCAATTCAAGAAAGGCTTTCCAGAAGCAGAAGCACTGAGGCCAAGACATAAAGGGTGTGGAGAGAGCTTCCACACATCCCCACTCCAGTGGCTGAGATGGAGACCGAGAAGAGCATATCTCAGAGCTGAACAAACAGCTGGGAAGGAAGAAGGCTGTTCTGGAAACCTCCACCATGTTGTGTCCAGAAAGGCACCTGTAACCTTTCTACTCACCTTTATTCCTCCAGCCACCAGGAGGGGGTTAGTAACATCTGTTGATGAAATGAACACAGGACGGAAAAAGCAGTAAGTGAACCTGGAGAATGAGGAGCAGTCCAAGAGGAGGATCCCATGTCCTCACTCCAGGTATGGAATTTAATTCAATAAAAAAAATAAGGGATAATGAAAACATGTAGGATGAAATTGACAGGAGGTAGAAAACCACAGAATCCTGTGTTTTCTCAGTTTCAAAGAGTAGCCACTGATTGATTGACTTAAGGATACATTTATCATGAATCTACTTGTTTCAATGTTGGAACACTCACAATGAACTGAACATAACTTTACTCTGACTATTGAGCTTTGTGATTTTCCAGAAGACCTTGAATTCTCTCTTCTGGCATTTGGACTTTCAATTCTATTCCAAGCAAAGCTTCTCACTGGGACTATTGCAAATTAAAAATGATTGATTTCTAAATCGGACCCTGTTTCGGATCATGTATTATTTTGGTAGCTAAATATCTGTTCATGTAATAACAGGGGATCAAAGCTATTTTCAATATTTCAAAAGCCCAACACGTTTACCCATGTTTGGGTTGTACCTACTAATTAAAATTCCAGGTTCTTTAGTATCAGCTGAAATTATACCAATTCAGTGTGGTGACACTGAGGAGTGTGACGGGCAGTTTCACATTATGAAAGCTTCCATACTGAGCACATGAAGACCTACACCTCCCCAGTCATATTTGGAGGATCTGAGGTCGGTTTGCATGAAAATAGTAGCCACTGGACATTTGCAGGAAAGAGCTCATCCTAAGGAAAATTCAATCAAGGTGTCCAAGTCAGCAGTACGGGAGGCGTGCTTAGGGAAGGTGGTATTCAGAATACACAACTATCTACATGGGCCTACAAACTCAGTGGTCAAGAGTCAAGACTTAGAATGGTATGCATCTGGACTTGAATACCAGCTCACCAATTCCTGCCATGCGACTTTGGACATTTTTATAATCCTGCAGAACCTCAGTTTCCTCTTCTGTAATATTGGACTAATCAAGAGTGCTGCATAAATGTGTTGGAGGGAGGAGGCCCTGCACGGAAACTATTGAAGTTCTCCATAAAACAAACAAACAAGAAATGTGTTGTATGTGGTCTGTCCTGCTCTGTTCAGGCCTTCTCAGCTCTTCACCATTGTCCTTGTCCTCCACCTAGTCAATCACTGCACACTTAGTTGCAATGTGACTGTGCATGTGTACTGCCCCCTTAAGTGCCACATGATGCAGTATGATGGCACTGGAGGTATCGGAGCCAGGACCTGGGTGTTGAAGCAAGGTAACATGGTTTGCTGAAGGTGATGTGTGGTATAGGCAGAATTCTAAGATAACTCCCATTGCCCTTTCATAATCCCTTCCTGTTGACTTGTGAACTGAGCCTGAGAGAACAATGATAGATGGGATTTTATAGATGTTATCAAGGGCCCCAGTCAGTTGATTAAATCAAAAGGTAGATTATTCAGATTGCCCTGACCCAATTACATGAGCCCTTTAAATTTAGGTTTAGAGGTCAGACATAAAGGAAGTCAGAGCTTCAAAGTGTGAGAGATATTCATCATGACAAGGTTTCTTTCCACTGCTGGCTAAAATGAAAGTGGCAATGTGGGAAGGAATGTACCATCCAGTTGCTGAGAATAATCCTCAGATATGGCCCCTGGTTCTCTAGCAGCAAGGAGTTGAATTCATTCCGCAATTTAATAAGCTTAGAGGAAGAACCTCACTCTCTCCAGATGAGACTAGCCTGAGCTTGGTGGGCTTCATGATTTGGGCCTGAGGATATCTTAATTCAGAATCCAGTAGTCCATACCCAGACTTCCTGTGGGTCCTTTATAAACTAAGAGTTAGTAGGTGTTTTAAACTGCTAGCTTTGTGTTAATTTATCATGTAGTGATAGAAAACGAATGCATAATATTTGCCTACTGGAATTTTAGAATAATTAGGAGTCTGAGAGAATCTCACTAGGGCTTTCTGGCACCCAGAAGGATGTCCCCATACACCAATAGAATTCTCCTAATTCAAGCGAATCTCCCCAGAGAAATGGGGATCATGAAAAGGTGCACTCATTATCTATCTATTGGCTCTAATAGACTTTGCCAAATATGTAATCATTACACATATCAACTGTATAACTGTCATACAGTGGGCAGATACCAAGCTCACAGTGGGTAAGAAAGGATAATTTTATAAAGAGACTTTTTGCATATGCAAGTGCTTGGAGAAATAAATAGAAAAGGGTTCAGTACCTCAAGGGTTAGCAATAACAGTGAGCCATCAATATCTCTAGGGGAGGGAGTATCTCTTGAACCCACAAAGAAGAGCTGTAAGGACACAGCAGCTTCATAGGTGAATAGAGACAAGGGAGAGGGGGATGGTATTGATGTGACCGCGACTAGGAATCAAGAGTATTCAGTCCTCTGACCTTTTGCTGATGGCCAGAAGTCAGATGGCAAAGCGCTTGCATCCAGACTGACCAGGTTAACAAGATCAAAAAGTATGGAGAGTGAGTTTAAAGGGAAAGCTGAAACTATTTGGCACATGAATCAAACTGTTGCTTCTACAAGATGCACGTCTCAGAAAACTGTTTTTGCCAAACCATCCTCTAGGGCCACCTTGTGACATCTATAGTCATCAAGAGCTCCAGGAAGTCCTGCTTGTCAGCCTGTGACATAAGACTGTGCATGTTGAGCTGAGAATGACTTAATGTCCATTTCCTCTAGGGACATGCCTAGGACACTGACAGGCCTTGTTCATCATGTTCCTGATAGCTGAAATTGTGTTTCATTTTTCTTTTTGGAGCATTTTGATTAATTTTGTTTTGGATTCATATTATTTTTTCCTGCCTACCCTTCTGGTCATTGTCCCATTGAGGTCTCTATAAGATAACGTCTTGGAAATTCGAGATTCTAGAGGTGTTGAAGACAAGTGAGTGGGATGTACCTTGGGAATTACAATTGTTATGGATTCCTGTGCCTGGTCCTTAAGCAAGTGGATTAAAGTCTATTCAGAATTAGCACTCAAAACCCCTTTAAATGTGTTTGACTTTTTCTCTACCCATACATTGAAGTAATCCACACTAGAATTTGAATGCATTTTTCAATCATTTACTCATTCATAGACTAAAGTTTGAATAACTGTTTTGTGCCAGGTTTTCATTACGATGGAGAGGGGTGGGAGACAGTGGAATAATACAAAAGAAGAGAGACGTAGTTCTTGCCCTCTGATAATTTACTAAGAACCTAGTATGTGGTAGGTTCTGGTTTACTAATTTGCCTTATAATGAGCAACTTATTCTGGGACTTAGCTCCTGAAAAATATTAGCAAGAACAGTAATAAATAGTGCACATTTTCTTGGTATCAGATACTCTGTTAAGCTCTCTATTTTTTCATGTTTTTATTTTTTAAAATCCAAACATACACATGTGGTTTTCAATGAACATAATATTATAAGGCTTATTATGAAACTCAAAGGCTACTATTAATCATTTGACCATTACTTCTACTATTTGTCTTTGTATTTCCTAATAGGATGTTTATATTGCAGTGTATTGATTTTTACAATTTTAGAGATGCATCTTTGTCTTTCAGTTGGGGAGATGAGGATTTAGTTCTCTTAAAAAATCACAGTACTACACACTTCTCATACCTTTTGTCTCTAATTTATCAATATTCGATGCTTATATTTGCACACACAATGTGTGCATTGTGTGGGAGTGACAAGGAAGCTACTATACTATTCTCTTTCTTTTTTTGTGTGTATGTGTTTTGGGAGATAAAAATTGTCCTTTATTTTCATTTGTTTCATTGTTACTGTCACAGATACATCCTCCAAATCTCTTCCAGATGGCAAATCTCTGCCTTTTATTGCCAAATGCATCAGGTAGTCTGTGAGTTACTCGTTTATCCTGGGGATATCTTGGAGCCCTTCATCACCTGCATTCTCCTCCCGTGGCTTCCCACATTTGGCTGCATCATGGCGCCCTAAGAGTTTCTCTTTGGCACCATGTTGTATTTACCTTCTCTCCTCCCCTGGATTGAAGCTCCTGTTTCCCAGACCTCTTTCCTCCTTGACTAACTTTGATGGAGAATAATTCCCAACAGCTTTCTGGGGAAGGCTGTCTGGCAGGCAATATTTTGCAAACTTGAATATCTAAAAATGCTCCTGTTAGTGGCTGATACACTTGACTGGGAGTTTAGAGGGTTATGGGATTCCAGCTTGGGAATTATATTAATAATAATATAATTATTATTATAGTATTCCATTGTCTTTTATTCTTTAATGTTGCTGTTAAGCCCAACATCATTTTGATTCCTCTTCCTTTTTAGGTGATTTTATTATTCCTCTATTGCAACTTTTAATATCTTTCTGTTTTTAGAGTTTAAATTTATCTCCATAGTGTCCATCAGGATGTGGTTCTTTTTTCTTTCATTATGCAGGATACTTGTTAACTCTCTTAAGGCTGGAAACACATGCATTTTGGTTCTGTGAAAGTTTAATAAACATTTCATGGATAATTTGCTTGCATCTAATCTTTTTTTCCCCCTGAAAATAGCATTTGTTAGATATCAGGTTTTCATGATTGCCTTTCTTAATTTTCTCCAGTATTTTTTCTTGTCAACTTTAATTTTTAAATCTCTGAAGAGTTCTTCATTTTATTCCATTCAGTTTCTATTTTTTTTTTTTGATATTTTAATGTTTTGCTTTCACAAAAAATTCTTAAGAGTTTTTTTTTTTCTTTTTCTTTCCTAAAATTTCCTTTTGGCTTCTGTGTTCTATATTCAAGGCTTTTCTCAATTGTGTTTTGATCCGGGGTGCTTTGTTAATAGCTTGAACGGGGACAGAAAGGTGAGTTACAGCTCCTGGTGTGTGGTTGGGGTATGTCAGCTGGTTCTCCTGCTCAGAGTGACCAGAGGGGATCTGACGTTTATGATGGAATCTGACTTTTGTCTCCCGCCCCCCACCAGGAGGAACAGTACCCACGGTGAAGAATTCTTCAGTGCCCTGACTGGGGAATACAAGCCTGAATGATTCTGTTTGAAAAAAAGAGCATAAGTGTCATTTTTCAAAGTGTGTATTTTGATTTAATTCCTCCATTTTCAGTGTGCCTTCTCCTTCCTGCCTCCAGCCATGCCTGTCTCCAAGTCCTAGTCTTCTCTTGAGTTCTGTGGATGGTAAATGTCCTGTGCGTTTTCAGTTGAGGGACAAGAAGTTGCTTGATTATTAGGACTAGACATGAATCTATGGTTATAACTCCTTACAACATACTTTATTTATTTTGTTTAAATAAATAATAATGTATTTATTATAGAGTTCAGGCAAAAAAAAAAAAAAAGTCTATTAGGTTGTATTCATCCCAGATTATTGGAAAATTTTTCTTCATAAATAAACCATTTATATCCTTACATCAAAAACAAAATAGAAGGGTTGAGTGCAGTGGTGTATACCTATAATTCCAAAGGCTTTGGAGGCTGGGGCAGGAGGATTGCAAGTTCAAGGCCAGCCTCAGCAACTTAGTGAGGCCCTAAGCAACTTGGTGAGACCTTGTCTCAAAACAAAATGTAAAAAAAGGGGTGGGAATGTATCTCAGCGATTAAGTTCCCTAGGTTCAATCTCTGGTAAAACAAAAACCAGAACCAGGAATTAGAGGTAAATTTTATTCACAAGGTTAACAAATCTTGAGATGGATGTGTGTAGAATATCAGGTTTCATTTACAAGACTTTAACCCTACTAAGTTCCAGTAGGAGTCCTTTTAACAGATATAGTGAGAACAGTTACAGAATGGTGTATCAAAGAATCAGAGGGAGAGGTAAATAATTTAAAAATGTATACAACCATTTATATGTGTGTATACATATAAACATGCATGTATATAGATGTGCATATAGATATGTGTGCATATCAAGTACATAAATACGTGAAGCAAAGAAGTGCACATTTATCTCCCTTTATTTTGATATGGGGCCTTTGTCTGACTCATGTTAACTGATTAGCACCATGCACAACATTTTTCTTAGTGCACTGTGAGTTGTACATTATCCTTGGGTTCACTGTGACGTAATCATACATGATGGGGTTTAATTTACCCTATTTCAGTCCCTGGTGCCTCTCTCTCTTTCCCTTCCTCCTTCCTCTCTTCCCCTTGCTCTGCCCTACTGGTCTACCTTCCACTTATTTAGAAATTTGGTTTTAATTGGTGCATTGTAGATATGCATAAAGGGGGAATTCACTGTTCCTTACTCATGTGCTCAATCAAGCCTCCTACTCTTTTAAGATCTACCTGACACCAATAAATGACAACCTTTCTGTGTCTTCTGACCTGTGTTTGGCTTCCCTAGGATGGGCTCAGCTGCCTACCACTCTCCTTTTGTTTCCTGTTGGCAAACATTTAGTGACATTTCTCATCTGATGTCATTACCTTTCCAGTTTTGCCTTTATACGCTTGTATCCTTTACTGTCATTGCATTGGTTGTATAAGGAAACAGAGCAAAAGAATAAACTCAAGCTGTCGTTTCCAATTGGACAATTACTGTGATGATATCCTTAGAAGAATCATCTCACACAACATGCACACCAGCTCTGGAAGCTAGAAACTACAAGTGCCACCTTCTTAAAGGTGAAGAAAGGAGACACAGATGTCTGCTTCTGCCACCGACCAGGTAAAGGGCTGAGATTTACACTGGGCCAGTTCCAACTTCAGCCCTGCTACTTGCCATGATGCTCTGAGAACTCTCCCTGAAGCTCAGATTTAATTTTATGCCTTGCTTTCTGTCAATTCTATTTGTGACCACCCTCCCCTGGGTCCAAATCTACTGCCCTTCCTGTCCAGCTAGTGCCAGGTTCATCTCCTTCCTCTCTTCTCTCCCACCACCCCACTGTTGATGTTTCAGTAGGAATCAGGGGCCTCATGTACAGGGACCATAATATTCCTGGAAACTGACTCCATCCAGAGCCTACAATTTCCATCTTTTAACAACTTCTCTTTTCCAACCCCTGATATTTTAGTGTCTTGTTGGCAGTATTTTCCCTGAGTTTTATGGGTGCTCCCTATTTCTACCTGTCCTGTAAGGAAGCCTACTTACACTTTAGTGATTTTCTGTCTTTTCCTTGGCTATAGATCATACCTCCTCTTAACTTGACACATGTTCAAATACCTGGAATGAATATTTATTTCCCTTTACTCCTGGGAGGTCCCCTTTCTTGGGGTCTTAGTCGTATCTATAGCTAAAGAAATACTCATATTTAAATGCAGTCCATCCTTTGTGGATCTGTAATCAACCACAAATCAAAAATGTTTTAAAAATTGTGTGTGTACTGAACATGTACAGACTGATTTCTTGTCTTTGTTTCCTAAAGAAGGGACTTGAGCACCTGAGGAGTTTGGTATCCAGGGGGCTCTGGTCCTGGGACATTCTCTCTTGCACACCAAAGGACAACGTATAGGTGCCTGGAAGACACCTGTGGGAAGAGCAAACGCACGGCTCTGCAGTGGGTCGGCTCTTGATTGAGTCTTGTACCTATCAGCAGCTTGTTGTATGACCTTAGAGAATTCATATCTTTGCTTCCTTGTCTTCAGGGCGTCATTTATTGCCATTCTCCTTGCCATTACAGGAAACCACAGGAACAAAATTAAAAACAAACAAACAAACTGGGAAAATAGTCTTTGTCAAACTGTTATTAATTTACAATCATCAGAATTTTGACTGCATCCACATATTATCTGAATTATTATTTACAATTCAATAAATACCTTTTCTTTAAGTAAAAAAATTTTTTGGCTTAAATACATTTATTTATAAAGGGAAATATGTAAAATTTTTAAAAAACACAGCGTGAAACATAGAAAGGTTCTCTCATCCCAGAGACCAAGTGTTATAAAATAGATACTTTCAGGAAGAGAAGACAGGATTGAGTTGTAGGCATGGGGACCAGGATCAGAAAATGGGCAGGTAATTGGTGGAATGAAGAAAAGAACTCTACTCTGAGTGGGAAGATTGGAGCAGGAAGGGAGAGAAGCGTCTCATGGACTGTCAGCAGGAGCCTTGTGGGCAGAAGGGGACAGGAAGAGGGGAAGGAGAGCAGGAATCTAGAGAAATGCTCACAAGTCATACAAGATTCAGGGCTGAGGCACTGGGGAACCTAAGGAGGCAGAAGGCTGTTTGGGGGTAAGGGAATGTTGGGTGAGTGAAGGGAAGGGATGCTTAGGACAATGAGTGCCATTTGCAGGGAAATGCCATTTGCAGGGAACCTAGGCCATGCTGCGGCAGGAGAAACCCTGGACAGGTCTTGGAAGTGAGCCAGTTACTGAGGAGGAGTGGCAATGGAACTCTTGTCCTCATCATGTAAAATTTCATAGGATTTCTTCCTTGGACTGGACTCTTGGAGCAGAGATGCTTATCAGCATGTGATACGGACAGTCAGCGAACCCCTCGTGCTCCACCTGAAACTGTACACTACCACGTGTATAAATACCATGCTCTGGAAAATATTGCTTTCAGACACTCCACAAATATACAGAATTATTTATAATTAGCTCTTCAAACACGCTTCATTGTCTTTATGAGTCTCTTCCATTATCTCTTGATAAATATATCCTGGTGTCTAGGAACTAAATATGGTCCCCTGGGCCCAGTTGGCTCTATGTTTATATGGTGTCTGGGGAGCGGGTGGAGGGTTGGCCTTGGTAAAGTTATAAACTTGTTGAAGTTCAAACTCAGAACACCTTTTAACATCTGGCAAATGTAAACCCTTTTCCCTTTTAATTTTTGTTTAGGTCTTTCTCAAAAAAACAAAAAAAAAAAAAAAAAAAAAAAAAAAGAAAGAAAGAAAGAGAGAGAGAGAAAAGAAAAGAAAGAATACTAAAAATTATTTCTCTAACAGTTTGGCTTAGCTGAGAGGCCTGTAAGCAATGCAGTGGAAACAGTTACATCATAAACTATTTAAAAACCTGACCTAAAATGGGAAATCGGGGAGATAGCACAGTACTCCATCTTGCTGGATCCCATACTGGAAAGCTGAGGACGAAGGAGGATTAAGTGTTCTGAGCATTCTGGAATTGGAGTTTCATACCTGGGAGACCCAAGTGCAGACAGACAGACAACAGCTCAAAGGCTGACCTATACAATTTTAACTGAGGCGGGGGTCAATTAAAATAACACTAGACTTTGCTGGTTTGGCGAGTTTTAGCGATAAGGGAAACAATATAAGGAAAGAGTTTAAGAAGAAAACTTTTAAAAGTTTCTTAAACTTCTGTAATGCTCTCTGTTTCCCCCTCTTTCTCTTCCCTTCCTTTCCTTCTCCCAAGCTTAGGATTTAAATCTAAATTTAAATTAGGATTCCAGGCAAAATCCTGTAAGTGACTCTTCCTTAATATAAAAGCAGCTACTGTGCTTTCGAGTATCCATGATAAGTGCTTGGGCAGGGAGGTGGTCGAATTTTGAAGCTGCAGGGGAAGTCAGGTGTCATCTCATTTGATCTACTCTCTTGGAAATGAGGAACTTGCAGGCATGCAGGTGAAATGATGTGCCCAAGGTCACCCGACTGGAGAGTAGCAGCATCAGGGCCAGGTCACAATTCCTGCCTCCATCTGTTATAAATCCTTCTGGACAGGCTTTGTGGCAAGCTACCAGCAAAGCTTATTGGAAAGCAGTTAAGGACGTTCGACCGTCTGCAGATGTGATTTTAGAGGTTATTTATTTGCTTTACTGCGGATCATGACTTCCCCTCCATCCGTCTTCTTGTTCCAGGGCCAGATTCTGCCCTTTGATGTTCTTTGTGCCATTCTTGTTGCCTTTGGCCCAAATCTGAAGCAGGGCTTGACCTGAAGCTACTGGTGCCTTTGTTTGCTCTCAGAGGATTTCCCCTCCCTGTGGGAGATCCTGGAAAATCAGTTGTCTTCGTGTTACTTTCTGCACAAGATGCATCCTGCCTCTTCTGTGTCATAGGATCCTTGAGCTGGGAGAGACCTCGAGGTCTTCAGCCCACCCCACCCAGCTCAGGCATGCCTTCCAAAAGCTCCCTGGTGTGTGTGCACACATTCTTATGGCTTGAAGGAAAAGGAGGACCAAAGATTCCCTGTCCTGACTTCTTCCTGCAGGTAAAGGGGTGAGAGTCAGGGGTTAGATGGCTCATCCCCTGGAAGGTGGCAGAGCCCAAGCTGCAGTTCAGGTTCCCATCCTTATTCTAGCTTCATCCTCTGTACCATCCAAGAACCGTTCAGTGAATCATGAATCTATTTATTTGTTCATCATAATGAATTTCCTAAGCCTTTATTTTACCTATTATTAATAGTTATGGACAAACTGACATTTTAGCCAGAGGAAAAAAATCCTTTAACTCTTCAGTTTTTTGAAGGTTCTATCAGTTTTCTAATGCTGCTGTATCATATTATGATAAACTTTGCATAAGCCAACGCATATTTATTATCTAATGGTCAGAAGTCTGATATGAGTGTTGCTGAATGAACATGCAGGAATTGGTCAGCGGGGATGTTCCCCTGGAAGTTTGTTGCCTTTTCTAGCTTCTAGAGGCTGCCTACCTTCCTTGGTTTATGGCATGGTCCCTTACGCCATCTTTGAAGTAAGCCACTCTAACTCTGAATCCATTATTTCTGACTCTCTTATAGGGCACTCATGATTACATTTGTCTTACTTCAATAATCCAGGAATATCCTCTCAATATCCTTAATGTAATTGTATCAGCAATATCTATTTTGCAATATAAAGTAATGTCTTCACAGGTTCTTGGGATTCGGGCCTGAACAACTTGGAGGACTGCTGTTCTGCCTACCACAAATATCATAGACAAAGTAGCCCAGAGACATCACTCACAGATAGGCAAAAAGGACATCTTTGCAGAGAAGGGTTGCTTGAGCCACATTCTGAGGCCTGTGAAGGGCAAATAAGATGGGCAAGGGTAAGAAAGAAGGGCCTGCTTGGGTGTGACTGTTTGGATATGGCACCTTTGGGGAAATGTCCAGCATGCCAGATGACTGTGGAAGACTATTAGCACATGAAAACACTCTTCCTAATATCTCAAGTTGCATTCACAGAGCAGTTAGAATAAGAGATGCAATGAGACATGTGACCTAACACAACACAATATTGTAAATGGAACATTTGGAATAGTTGGAGAGTGGAGGAGTATAAAGAGTATAAGGAGTACATATAGAGAGGTGTCTGTATTTCAAGTCTGTCTGTCATTAGGGAACAAAGATAATCAGAAAGGGTTGGGTGATAGGAACTGTGTAAAAAATTAATTGTCTGAAAAGGAGAAGCCACAGGATGAAAAATATTTATTTTAAAAGGGCTAAAGCAATGGATTAGGCCCCAACTTCCTTAATAAAATTCTTATAGCACAAGAATTAAAACCAAGCATCAATAAATGGGATGGATTCAAACTTAAAATGTTCTTCTTAGCAAAAGAAACAATTAGTGAGGTGAAGAGAGAGCCTACAGAATGGGAGCAAATTTTTAAATGAATAATTTTTTTTTTAAAAAAGGGCTAAAGCAAGCATAATGTTTTAGGGAGTTTTAAACTCTGTGATATCACAAACAGGAAACATTCATAGTTGCCAACTGAATCCTAGAAAATACTTAAGTTGGATCAAACAATTGATTCTCAAACTCTTTGTATAACATCCTATTTAAAAATTCACTTGGGGTCATCTTTGGCTAGACTTTAACATGGTAGTCTTTCTCAGTTTACTGAAAATAGGACAAATAATAAAGTGGATTTTTAAAAAATTTAAAAGTTTCTTTTCCAATTAAAAAAATCTTTCAAGTTTTCTGCTAGCAAGTACATACACAAATGAATGGATCTTAATAAATGAAAAAGTAGATTTGGTGCTAGGTTGTGAGATGTGAAGGACTACACACACACACACACACACACACACACACTTATGTGAGTTCTATGAATTCTGTTTCTAATTCTGCTCTAAATGGTTATGTTCATAATTCATTTGGACATTATGATTCCTTCATATTCTGTCACAATTCAGATGGCTACTACCTTTCTATCACAAGTAGTTGTACTAACTGTCTTCTAGGTTTTCTTATACACTGAGGAGACACAGGGCCATGTCCAACATTGCATTTTGAAAGGATAGTTTGAATTTTGGAGCTAGCACTCTCAGACAAATTAGGCAATGGTAATTTCTTCAACTCCCTCCAATGCATTATGTCCTTTCACCCCTATAAACCTCTGTATCTCAATTTTTTATAAAAAAGAACCAGGAAGAGTGTCAAGCCCATGGCAGTAGTTCAATCAATGATTGTAGAACAAACAAAGGGGACAATGAATGAAAAGCTGGAGGTAAATTGCCCACACTTTCAGAGCTACTAATTGGCAGTGCTGAACTTGAACCAGTGTCTGTTCAGTTCCAAAGCCTTTGTTCTGTGCACCTAAAATGCTGCTGATGTATTGTAAGTTTAATGTTGACTTATTGAATGTTCACCATGTGTCAGACACTGATCTAGACGTTTTCAAGTGACAGAGACTTTGAGAAATTATGGAATTTGCCCAAGATTACTAACTTTGTAAGAGTAAAGAAATATTTGAATGCAGACCCAACTTGTTCTGCTATCCAGAGTGACCCTGGTTTACAGAACAGGACCACAGATTAATTCAATGAGGACAGAGTCAGCCAGGGGAATGGAGAATGACCACCTGGTTGGAGGTGTTGGAAGGCACACATCCTTTGCACAATCTCTCATCTGCACTTTAAAATCAGATTCAGTGGAGCCCTAGGGATCTTGTGGTCATGTCCCATAGCCCTGCAGAGTCTGAGGCTATATCACCTGGACTCTTATCTATCCTAGTTCTCCTTTTATCTGCTATAAATTTTGAAATTCCCTATATGGTTTAAATCAAATAATGATTTTAAAGCATTAAAAGTTAGAGAAGCCAATATCCCACGAAACTTTCCTTAATATCTGCACTGTTGGGGATCTAATTATGTAGTGAGACTGCTCATCCAGTTTCTGATGTATCTCTATGTTGGAAAAAGTTTGGCTTTATAAACCAAATTTTGTCTCTGTACACCCATATTTCCAAATAATAACAGTGATTTTGTGGCCTCAGATATGACGTGAATTTTTAGGCAGTCTTGAAATGAATGTGTATCCTGATGCTGTTGGGTGGAATGTTCTGTAAATACCAATTGGGTCAAATTGGCCAATAGTGTTGTTCAACTTTTCTGCATCTTTAATAATCTTCTGGATATTTGTTATATTGATTATTGAGAAAAAAGTGTTGAAGACTCCAGATTTAATAGAAGTATCTATTTCTCCTTTTAGTTCTCCCAGTTCCTGTGTTTGGAATCTCTACTAAACACTCAGGACTGCTCTGTCTTCTTGGAGAGTTGACCCCTTTATCATCATGTAATGTCTCTCTTTATCCCTGATAATAGTCCTCTTCCCAAAGTCTACTTTATCTGGTATAGTTACCCCGACTTTTTAAAATTTCTGTTTGCATGTTATGTCTTTCCCTCTCCTTTTATTTTAAGCCTTTCGATGTCTTTTTCTCAAAAGAGGTAAAGAACATAAAATTGGACCTTTGTTCATTATCCAGTCTGTTAATGTCTGTCTCATAATGTGTGTGCTTTGATTGTTTATAGTCACTCTATTTGGTAGGTTTGATTTATATCTACTATCTTGCTAACTTCCATTTGCTCCATGTGTTTTTCTTTTGTCTTTATTTTCTTTCTTTTGAATTGAATATTTATTAATGATAACTATTTTATGTCAATTTTGGCTAATTATCATATCTCCTTTACAAATGCTTAAGGTGGTTGCCTTAAGGTTCATCGTATGTAACTTTTGCTAACCAGCATCTCTGTCAAACCAATGATTCCACTTTAAGTATAGTATAAGTACCTTCAATAGCAGTGTACTCCTAGGTCTTCCCTCCCATCCTGTGTGTTATTGCTGGTCCTTTTACTTTTATACATGCTATGCATACAATATATATTGCTATTATTTCACTATGGACTTCAGATTTTTCTTTTGGACAATTAAAGACAAGAAAAAATGAGTTTTACATTAACTTTCATTTATGTCATTTCTAGCACCTTTCCCTTCCATTCTATCCGGCATATTCCGTCTACCTGAAGAAATTCCTTTCAATTATAGGCTGCTGGCAATGAATTCTGTCAGTTCTTGTTTGACTGAAAAAGTCATTATGACTCCTTCATTTATGAAATTATTTCACTGGGGATATAATTTTGGTTTGCAGTTTTATTTTTTTTCTTCTTTTGGCACTTTGAAGGTGTTGTCCCATTTGCTCATGGTTTGCACAGTTTCTAACAAAAAGTCTTTGTTTTTATTGGTGAAATATGTCTTTTTTCTTTTGCTGCCTTTAAAATCTTCTCTTTGCCAAAGATCTTCAGCTGTTTGAATACAACATGTATAGCAGTGTTTTAGTCAACTTTTTCACTGCTCTGATTGCAAGACCACAGGAACAATTTTACAGGAGGAAAAGTTTATTTGGGGGCTCACAAATGCAGCGATCATAGCCCACAGACATCCAGTTCCATTCCTTGGGCTTCAAGGTGAAGCTGAACATCATGGTGAAGAGTTTGGTGGAGGAAAGCAGCTCACATGATGATCAGGAGGAAAGAAAGACTAAGTTCAGCAATCTAAATATAAACCCCAAAGGCATGCCTCCAGTGACTCCCCTCCTCCAACCACATCCTACCTGCCTTCCTTCAGTCACCACTCAGTTAATCCCATCAGAGGATCAACTCACTGACTGGGTTAAGGCTCTCACAATCCAATCATTTCTCCTCTAAACCTTAAATTGTCACCAATGAGCTTTTGAGGAACATCTGACATCCAAAACATAACAAGTAGTATATGTGCATGTTTTGTATTTATTGTATTTCATCTTCTTTGAGTTTGTTGGACCTGTGGCTTATTGATTTTTATTAATCTGAGAAAATTCTCAGCCATTATTTCTTCAAATATTTCTTGTGTCCCAGTTTCTTCCTTTCTTTTTTTTTCTAGAATCCCAATGACATATATGCCTTGATATTATGCCATAGCTCTTGGCTTGCCTACTCCTTTCCACCCTCTTCCAATCCTTTGTTGTCTGAGTTTCAGATTGAATAATTTCTCTTACATATCTTCAAGTTCTCTAATTCCTTCTTTAACTGTGTCAGGTCTACTGATGAGACCATTAAGAAACTTCTTCATATATTTGTGTTTTTAATTTCTAGTACTTCCATGTGATTCTTTGTTAAAATTTCCACCTCATGTGCTGAAATTTTAATTTCATGTGTTGAAATTATCCATCCAATCATGCATCTTTTGTGCCTTTTCCACTAGAGACTTTAACATCTTAATTAGTTTTCTAAGATTCCCTGGTTGATATCATCTAAGTCTGTTTCATTTCTGAGTCTAGTTTCAGTGATTGCTCTAGCTCTTGAAAATATGTTTTATTATTTTCTTTCTTATTTATTTGAATGACCCATAACTTTTTCTTTATGACAGTAAAAACTTAGATATGTGATTTTATCATTAATAATGTGTATACCTTTGTTTTTGCTAGGAGTTTCAGAGAGGAGTCATGTTGGTTTGAGTCATTTGAGTTAGAAGTTAGGCTCAGCATGAGATTTGTTGTTGACATAATTACCTTTCTTCCACTACAGGATTCAGACTTCAGAGGTACCTGGTGTTTAGGGTGGAGGATTGTTTTCCAGATGATTTTTCTTAAGATATACTCCACTATCAGGTTTAGGTCTTCCTTTTTCCCTGAGGCCCTGAGATGATCTCTTCCCATACTCTTTTCATAGCAGTAAACTGCTCCTGACGAGGGAGAAGGATGGATGGTGTTCCTTTTTATTCTGGTTGAGACTCATTCCTAGGTGGCCACCCTGTCCTTAAATACTTTGGTGGTTTTTATCACTTAGATCTGAAATGTTCCCTAAAGGCTCATATATTGTAGCTTGATCTCCATGCAGCAATATCCAGAGGAGGCACTTCTGGAAAATAATTGGATCAGGAGGGCTCTAACATCATCAATTGATTAATCCATTGAAGAAATACAAATTTGATGGTATTTAGTGGCAGGTTGTCAAAACTGTGGGAGGTGGGGGCCTAGATGGAAGAAGTGGGTCACTGGGGGCATGCCCTATAAGAGTATTTCCTGTCCTTGATCCTTTCCTTAGTCTTTCTTTCTCTCTGCTTCTTGTCTGCCATGAGGCAAATAACTTTCCTCTGTTATGATGTTCTGCCTCACTTCAAGCCTGAAGCAATGGATCTGGCTTACCTTGGACTGAAACTATAAGCCAAAGTAAATGTTTCCTCCTCTAAGTAGTTTTCCTCAGGTATTTTGTCTCAGCAATGAAAAGATGACTGACACAGTGGTAGTCCATTCTCCACAACCCTGCCCTTCCCTAAGCTATAGAAGACCCAGTTGGTCTGGGCCTAGGATATATTTCTGCTTTCTCCCAGAAAGAGAGTCCTTTTCTATTTTCTTCCTATTGCTAGAGTGAGTCTTCACCATTTTTTAAGGCTATAACTGTTTGCTGCTCTTTCCCTGTGGATTTAGATTAATGTTCTAAATAAAGGTAGGGTAGGAGATGCAGGTAGGTACAGGTAGGGCTTCATGACTTTCCTGTATTGCCTGTTGTCCTTTTTGAAGCCTGAGGGCTCATATATTATGGCTTGATCCCCACAGCAATATGCAGGGAGTCTTTTTAGGACTCTCATCCTGTCTCTAATCATCCTTATGAGTATTTGATGGTTTGTTGAGAAAAGCTAGTGATATAAATTCTCATATGTCTGTGGCTTTCAGGGCTTCAAGAATCTCATTCTAGCCCACAATAACCTTTTAAAAATTTACTAACCTTTTAAAAAATTTAGCTCAGTTCTTATTAACAGCTATTATGGTTTCTGGTGGCACCTGTCCTACATAAACATGTGCTCATATCCTGGCTCATCTTGAAGTCATCTTTCTTTTGAATCAAGCTTAGTTTTCTGTTCTCTCGTTAAAAAAAGTTGTGAACTTTGCATATTGTTTAATATTTTTTTTAGTACTTCAAGGAGTGCATTTTTTCCCCTATTTTCTCCATCCCAAGTGGAAGCCAAATGCCTTTCAGAGATTCTTTTTTAATTTCCAAGTAAATATGACATATATTATGGTGCAGAACTTGATGTCTTGACATACAATACACAATCAAGGTAATTAACATATCCATCAATTCATATAGTGAATTTTTTTCTTTTGTTCTTTTTTCTCCTTTTGTTCTTCCTTTTCTTTCTTTCTTTCTTCGTGGTGACAAGAGCACTGAAGGTCTACCTTCAGCAGTCTGCACAGCCCTCTTTTTGACAGAGTCACAGACGCTCAATGAGAGTTTCCATGGAACTTTCCTTCTGTCATCTCTGAAGTTTACTTCAAGAAACACACTTTTGAGTATCCAGGATTCCCAGATCTTGCTTTGAGGCAACTCATATCCTACTAGGAACATTGAATGAACCAACAAATAATTCTTGGACAGCAAGTAAGTGCTAGAATATCGATTACCTATGTTAGCAAATAAGAAGTGTCAATGGATCGTATCCTGGGTAAGCGACAAAGACTTCCTCTGGGAGACAGCACCTGCCAAAGTCCTTAAAACAAAAATATTTTCCCTTTATACAAAGTTGAGTAGGACCTCCTAAGAAGATACAGCATATTCTGAGTAGTAGAATTAGCCAAATTTCTGTGTGAACAAACTTGAATAGGGAGAATAGTGTTACTCCCCATTCACAGACTCTGTTGTTACTAATTTGGTGTGAGGACATTCAAGCTTTTCCCCCCTAGAATATATATTTATACAGTATATTCTAAAATATTTGATAACTGCTTAACAACCCAATAATGCCAAAAAATTCACTTTATTTTTATTTATCTGCATTTGTATTTATTTATTTATTTATTTTCATTCATTCATTCATTCATTTATTTTTGGTACTGGGAGTGAATCCAGGGTCACTCTTCCACTGTGCTACATCCTTAGCCCTTTTTTATTTTTCATTTCGAGACAGAATCTTGCTAAGTTGCTGAGGCTGGCATTGAACTTAGGATCCTCATGGCTCAGCCTCTTGAATAGCTGGAATTACAGGTGTGCCCACCGTGCCTGGACTACTATTAGGCTTTTTGATACGTTCTTTTTTGGATACATGCTATCAAAATGCTTTCCAAACTGGAAAATTTGCTTTCCCAGTAGTATAGTGCCCATCTTCTCAGATCCTCACAAGCATTATGAAGTCACATTTTTAAAACTTGACTACTCTGATAGATTGAAAACTGGCATTTCATTAACTTCAAAGATGCATTAATTTGAATATGAGTAATCTGACAATTTGAAACACTTATATTCCCCTTTTCCTTTCGTTTTTATGAATTCTTTTATACCCACTGGTGATGGAACATCACATTTTTGGCTTCTCTTTGAGAATTGCAAGATAGGGGAATATACTTACTGGCTGTCTATACTGCAAAATCTGTCCACTAAAACCTAGAACAGGGGTATTCAAATCTGATTGTTCAAAACTGTTTGGGGAGCTTTGTAAAACACACCTATTTCTGGGCCCATCCACAGTAATTTGATTCAATAGCTCTAGGGCAAGTCTCAGGAAACTGCATAAAAACTCTAGAAGTTCCTATTATCTCAGTCTGATTGAAGAAATGTGTTTTGGGTTTTCATGCTCCAGTTGTCCTCCGAGGTATCATTAGGCCTCGTGGGTTCTGCTCTCCACTTAGAGCTGGGCAGGGGATCTATTGCAAGGATGAACCTGGAAAATTTTGGCTTTTCAGTCTAATCCCAGGTCTGTCCCTTGCTAAGCTGTGGGACCAAGCACAGCTTGGCTGATTTTCGTTTTCCTCATCTTTAACTGGAGAGAATAATAGTATTCAAAATATTCCATTATTACTAAATCAAGGATGCCAGTTAAGAGGTGGGTTGCAATGGTCCTGGAATGAGAGAATAAGGATCTGAAAGAGGAGCAAAGAAAAGATGGATCTAAGAACCATTAGGAAAAAAGCATTGAAAGGTACATGCTTCACTTTTATTGAATGCAGACTGTGGCAGGAACCAGGAGAACCATGTACCTTGTACTATCCCCTTAATCCTTTGCCAACTCTGAGACAGGTACTATGCCCATTTTCACACGAAGAACCTGATATACAGGGAGAATGGAGTTATCGTTTATCGACATTGGAAAGGCTTGTGAAAGAGCAGGTTTGGGTGGAGAGCAGAAGCTACATTGTGTGCATGCTAACTAAGTTTGAGATGTCTGTTCGACGTTGAGCAGAGACAGCAAAGAAGACAGTTCTTGTGTGACTGTGGGGTTTATGGGAAAGGTCTAGACTAGAAAGACAAATTTGGAAGTCATCAGCCCATAGGTGTTAGCAAACCTGATGGGTAGAAATGAACTGAAAGGACCAGATGAAAAGAGAAGAGAGTTCCAGATCCGAGCTCTGGATCTAGTGTTACACCATCAGGAAGTTCAGAAGCGACTGGCAAAAAGAGACACAGAAGATGGTGAGTGAGGAAGGAGTGAATCCAGGATAGGCAGTACCTCACTGTTCATCCACTTTAATTCTAAAAACACTGATTGCCAAAATGATAATACCCAGGCAGTGTAATCTTAGCCAAGTGAAGACAGGATATCTGTTTCATAGGCATTTGCAGGAAGAATGAATGACGTGTCTCAGCAGAACTCAAACACAGATGTCCCTTACCCAAGAGCCTACATATTCTCCACTACTCTAGGAATTGGTTATTTTTTAAATGGCCAGATAGTAAGTATTTTAGATTAAGTGAGTCAACTGGCAAAATCATGGCTATTATGTAGGTGCTTCCTATAATCCATGAACATGAAGCCACTCAAAACGTAAAGCCACTCTTAGCTCAAGGGCCATAAAACAAACAATAGCAACCACAGCCGACTTCTGGCTCATGCTGCTGTCCGCACCTCACTGTTTATCTACTTTAATTCTAGAAACATCGATTATCAGAATGATGATGCTCAGGCAGAGTCATGTTCGCCAGCTATCCCGGGTTCACACAAAACGTCACAGTAACCCAAACGAACTCATTTCACCAATGCTATAGCTTAACGTCTTTTATTTTTTCATATAAAGGGGGCCTATCATCAAATCCAGCAACTTCATTTTTCCCAAGACACTATTTCTTGTTCCATTTTTTGCTTAGCTACATAGTCGGTGAAGAAATGGAGCGCGAAAGCCAGCACAACATTTGCATGAGTGTGTTCGTCATCGACTGTGACCTCTAAAGTGGGTTTCTTCCCTGGCAGTGTGACAATGAAAGGGTATTTCCCTCTCCTCTTGTTTTCTCTATGCCTGTCAAAAGAGAACCCGCTGAAACCTCAAGAAAGGCCAGATATTTTCCCCGAGGTCACAGCAAGGGGTGTCATTATGATTCATTACTCCAGCCCATGAACTGAACCCACAGCAGCACTGTTTTCAGGAAGGTGAAGTTCATACTTGGTAATATCGACTTCTATTTCTCTTAACTTTCTACCAAATTACAGTTCAGTGAACTGGAGTCATATTTGACATTTGCACCTTCTTTGGCAGTTCCCTTAGCCCTCCCCAAATCCCGCCAACCTTCAGACTGAGGAATCCATTCACAGAGGAAGCTTGCTGGATCTCCGGGCCACTTTCGGTTCCTCAATGCTACTCCCTCTTAAACTGTTTTACAAGGACAAATAGATTCATTAGGAAAATAGCAACAGCACACACCTCTTCACTTCCCATGACACATGTATTTGCAGACGTTTCCAATTGATCATGACATGATTGTTGCTAGAAATTCGGCCTAAGGCCAACACGCTTTCTTGGAATTGTTCCTATTGAGAAAAACATTTAATTATAAAATCCAATGGTCTTCATTGAGTGGTCTCTGTATGCAAAAGGTGATCAAAGGCACTAAATTCCTGGACTCAGGCAACAGTCCAGACCCATCCGTTTCAGTCTTGGGTCTTTCTACAGCTAAACTTCATCCTTAGGCTTAAATTGCGGATGAGTGCCTTTTCTCCCTCACCTCTCCTGAGGTTGGCTGGTGGATGAGGTCTGGGTATGCTGGATACCGTAGAAAGTTTCCTCAATGATTAACCGAATGTCTTCCACAAAGCACATCTTTTCTTCTTTCCCTGATTTGGAATGTTTCTTTAGCCTAGACTCCTCACTGCCAATTCAAGGAGATTTTCTATTTATCTTGAAGGCTTTATTCCTTCGATAATATGCACTGTAGACAATGAGATCTTACATTTATGGTATTTCTTTCTCAGGATTCAGGACAATGTCCAATACAGGTAGATAATCTGAGAATGTGTGTTAAGTCACACTGAGAAGATTAAATGTGATAATTAATAGCTTTTTGGTGTTGTCTGGTTGACATATTTGAAAGGAACAGAAAAAGGGTGAAAGGCCAATATTAAGGACTGGATAATAGGCTAAGATCCCTGTGGGCAGGGGACCCACGTGTGCTGACCCAGTGGATGATGTCCATGGAGCTGGTGCAGGGCTGTTGAAGTGAACCAGAAAGAGGTGTGTCTGAAAAACACAGCAGAGAAAGAAATGTCACACAGGGAGCTGAACAGAAAGGAAGAAGATCACACAAGGAGACAAATCAAACTGCAGGTTACTGAGAGAGGGAGGGAGCCATCTGAGAGTCTGAAGAATTAGCCTTCAGGCTTGCTTCCGTCTCTTCTGTGATCTTGGTCAATGACTTAATCCTCCTGGCCTCAGCTTCCCCATCTACAGAACAGACACAACAACTCTGCACATAGTCCTTGTAAGAATTATTATTAGTTTTTCTTTCACTCATTAACAACTCTCTTTGGTGCACAACTCCAGGGCTGGCAAATGGGGAAATTCCTAGCAAGCTTCCAGCAAGGTCAATTTGCTAGGAGGGGAGAGAATCCACTTCTAAGACTTTTGAAATCACACAGTGTTTGTACGGCTTGTCTGATGGGACCTGAGGGCTGTAACACGCACAAAAGAGCATTGTCTTCTCAGAATCTGCTTGCAGTCTTTGCACAGACTCATATGTCACTTTAAAGGGTTAACAGGAAACTAGATGTCATCTTGTCAGCCTCTTTGATCGCTTCCAGCTGGGAGTCATCGAGCTCTGCTCTGAAGACCCCCAGACCCCCCTGTGTACTTTTCTGGCAGCAAAGATACTGGCTTATCTACTCTGTTCCCTTCCCTGAAGGTAAGCAACTCAGAGGCAGGTGCCACAGCTGGGTCACCAGCTTTGGCAGAGCTCTGCCAACCTGTCTTGCATTGGTACAAGTTCACTATAAGCCTGTTGAGTAGCTGGGGGATGAAAAGACTGAAGGAGCCATAGATGCGCCACAGAATCCTGAGGCCCACACCCATGGTGACCAATCAACACCCTCCTACTCACTGAATGGACAAAAAGGTGCCCCTGAAATCTTGTTCTTACGGATTCTCCAGGGCCTAGCACAGAGCTGGGCACTCAGGATACTTTTTTTAATGTAATTTTTAAAAAATTTATATATGACAGCAGAATGCATTACAATTCTTATTACATATATAGAGACACTTTTTCATATCTCTGGTTGTATACATAGTATATTCACACCAATTTGTGTCTTCATACTTGTACTTTGGATAGTAATGATCATCACATTCCACCATCATTAATAACCCCATGCCCCCTCCCTTCCCCTCCCACCCCTCTGCCCTGTCTAGAATTCGTCTATTCCTCCCATGCTCCCGCTCCCTATCCCACTATGAATCAGCCTCCTTATATCAGAGAAAACATTCGGCATTTGGTTTTTTGGGATTGGCTAGGAGACTTTTTAAGAACTGGTTAATGACTGACTTACTCATTGCATTTCTCAACTATAAGAAACCCGTTACCCTAGAAAGAGCATCAGCAAGGTTGTCTCACTTCATGCATTCATTCTTCAAAGCGAATAGCACTGCGTTTGGGACAGTGTCACGCACTTTCCCTGAGCCTCCAGTCTGTGATTTATAGTGCAGATTGGCAAACCACAGCCCAAGGATCAAATCCAGTCCATAGCCATCTGCTTTTGCAAGCAAAATTAACCTGAAGAAGTTCTAGGGGATTCTTCAGCAGCCTCATAGCAGATCCCTATTTCAGTCTTGCCTCACGTGAGTCGTCCAAAATGCAGGTGTCTGTGTCCTCACCGCCCAGCTGACCTCTGGTACTCCTGACTCCCTCCATTCTGACACAATGGCCTCAAATCTCTGCCCACACTACCCCAGCCTCCTACTCTCCATCTCATGTCCCTTGTCCCGGTCACCTCTGTGACTTTGTCAATTCTTCTCTTCCAGGAATCTACTCTCTCCTGTTTCCTTTCAACTGACCCAGGTATGGTTCAGCTCTGGTGTCCCTCCACTGTGCCCCCATCACGTGCCACACATTTACCAATGCCAGGCAAGCATGGTGGCAGGGGCTGGCCTTCTCCCAGGGCACTCACCTGTGCCATCTTTCTGGCTTCTCTTTACTACCCATCCTGACCCGTTGAATCTCATCTGAAGTGTCACTTCCTGTGGCAGTCAGTTCTCAAACCCCTAACTTTTACTCTGAGCCCTCGCCCTCTGCCTTCACAGGCCTTTCCCAAGGCACTTACGCTGTGCAGGTTAGGTGACATGATTATTTACTAACATGAGCAAACAGCTCCATAAGGGCAAGAAATGCATTGGTCCTGTAGAACAAGGAAGTATTAATGGGACAGGGCCCAAGAGATAAATGTCTGGTGAATGAATAGATTGGACTCCACTCCTTCCTTCAATTTTAAGTAACCAGGTTGAGGGTGGGTCCGTTATCAAAAAACACTAAGACAGAAACCAACCTCCCCATCCAGGAGATGGGTGTGTGGTAGTAGGCTTTGCTCTGCAAATGGGATTTTATCCTAAGAAAAATGGAAGAATCCAGGAAGACAAGGTTTTCTTGGTGAGAATATTAGTGTGTCTAATGAAAAGAACCTCATTGCTCTCTACATCCCTCAAGCAGCAAAAAGAACCCAAGATGTGTATTGAGATGCGGTCTCAGTCCAGTCAAGCTCTGGAAGCAGGCTGTAGCCAACAGACAAAATGAGGCTAAAAGACAGAGCCGGTCGCACAGATAATGGCCCTATATTTAGAAGTTTTGTTCCAAATATAATCAGATTCCAAGGGCCTATAGGAGTTTATTTCTTTATGAAAATGAGGACCCAGCACCTTCAGAAATAAGCGCTTTCAGAGCAGTGGCCTCTGTACACTGGTGCACGTTACTCTGAAGAATAACAACAAGGCTTCTTTGACCCAGGAAAGTCACGGCCTGAAACATTTATTTTTGAAGCAGCATTTATTTTCTGCTGGTTTAGAACATGCTTCCCTGAGGAATAACCTTCTGGCGGCCCCAGAAATGCTGATCTGGGGATTGTGTAATGTCAGCCCTTCCCCGCACCCTGTCTGCTGTCATTCCTCACTGCAGGAGGCAGCCAGCCCACCCCTTCCCGTCCCCTGTCTTGCTCTTTCCTGGGGATTGAAAATTACTCCTGCAAAGAGTGGAATGAAATATACATAGGACACATTCCCAAATAGATGGGCCTATTTCTGAAGCAGAGCACGGAGGAATCTGAATAAAGAGATTGAGAAGGAAAAATTCATATATATATATATAAATACTTACATATTCCACCCAGCCCCCACTCCAAACCCCTTCCTGCCCAAGTTTATGTTTGCTGTGGCCTCTTTCAGTCAGCCTGACTTCCTGGGCTGCTTTGAGAAACAGGAGAGGGGAGCTTAACAAATGTTTCCGTGTTTGCTTTTTAAGCAAGCACAGGTAAGAAGGCGCCCTGTTCACAAGAGTCCCAGTAAAAAATAGCAGGTTGCGGCTGGCGGAAAGAAATGAAACCCTAGAACATTTCGGTCCTCATGACCCTGTTATCGACCCTTCTGATCAGAACGTGACTCCTGATTGATTTTGAGGAAAGTTCTAAGACCTCAGGCTATTTGCCTCCTTCCCTTTTCTCACAGAGTTTGCTCATGTGTATCTGGTCTTAGGGCTTCTGATTGACACCCACTCCCAGTTCCTCTTTCCCAGGTGAACTTCAAGAGCTTGTGAACGATACATCCCTCTGATGAGATGAGTAAGTAGTTGCCATCTACCCACGAACCTGAGCTGAGGGACTTACCCATGTTAGGCCCAGGGAGGAGGGGAGTCAAAGAGAGGGGCGTGGAGGTTCCTTCCTCTTGAATACACTTACTGGTATATTCCAAGCAGCTCAGGGCAAGCCAGGAGATGTGGGTCCAAGATTCTGCGAGTTGCCCTTACGTCTTCACCTCTCTCTGACTTAGTAGTTCTGTCCGTTAAATGGAATAAGCACCTCTCACCCGTTGTTTTACAGGGCTAATGTTTTAGAGGGAGGCATTTGCGCAAACTCTGCTTCCCTTCCCCGCTAAGATGAGACATTAGAAGTGTAGCACATCGGGTTCTCTTCTCAACCCTTGCTGCGCTTTAGAATTGAGTGGAGCCCTGGAGACAATGACACTCTGACTTTATCTTCCCGGTTGAGAATAGGACCTGTTATGGGCCTTTTTTTTTTTTTTTTTTTTTTAATGCTCACTGAGTGATTTTGTTGTGCAGTCAGCTTTGGGAACTGCTAATAAACAAAAGAGTTGTGGATGTTGAAAGAAAGGAGAACTTGTGAATTAGGGTGGGTAGGCAGGAACGGCTTGGAGGAAGGAATTTGAGCATCAGAAGAAGCCATACCGAGGGGAAGTGACAGAGGGGACGGGGTGGGGGATGAAAGTGAAGGTGGGGGGCGTGGGGTGATGTCTGTGGGGATGAGGTCTGGAGTGGAAGGTGGTGCATCAGTTCATCATGAAGAGGCTGTGTGGGCTGGGAGGCCTGCACCTCTTCAGGAAGCCTGGGGACCCTAGTGTCTGTCCTCATGGCCACATGCCTCCTTGTGCCTCCTTGTGTCTCAGAAATGCTGCATTGTTGTGTGACTGCTTGGGTGGTATCTGTCTCCCACAACGGACCAGGACTTCCTTGAGGGTTCTTGGAGAGTTTGCTTCTTGCACCTCTGGATCCTTAGCACCTTAACCAAGGGCCTGATGTTGTCTCAATGAATGGAATTGGGCATTTGGAAAGGGCATATTTTAGGTTTGACTCTGGCACTAATTTATTAGAATGTTCAAGAACTGCCTTCCCCCCAGTTTTGTCTCTTTGGATTTCAAAGTCCTTCCATTAGGAGGTTTGAAGGTCCTAGGCCTTCAAGTATTTGAATACCATTGTGTCTGGAGAGAGGATTAAGTTTAGCAAGGTGCCAGGTTCAAATAAGAGGACATTTGTTTAGTTCAATGCTGCTCACATTTTAATATGCATACTAAGTTACCTGGGGATCCTGTTAAAATGCAAATTCTGGTCCAGTAGGTCTAGAATGGGCCTGGGATGTTAAGAGGAAGCTCCTAGATGATGTCAGCACGGCTGATTAGGGGATCTTACTTCATAGTCCCAGCGAGCCTAGTGCCGAGCTGCCACGCACCTCACTTGGAGTGGCAGGGGGTCAGGCTCTGTCTATATGACGCCAGACCAACCTGTGGAAAATTTCTCACCCAGATCTTGAAATAATGCTTTTTTTTTTTTTCATTCTTGATAGGGATATTTTGTTGGTTAGAAATACAGGATTTCCGTTAAATAAGTCCAGCTCAAATCCTGTCTTTGTCATTTCCTAATCATGTGATTTTTAGGCAAGATACCTCCAACTCTTAGCCTCATTGTCTTAATCTAACAAATGGATATGAAACCAATCTCAAGAAAGGGACTCTGGGAGGTGAAGCCGGATGGGACACTGTGGTGATGCAGTTAGCCGGCCCCACCTGCTCTTACCTGTGGGTTCTCTTCTCACTGACTCAGCAACACAGGAAGTAAAGAGGTTTCAGAATCTGTAGGTTTCTTTTTCTCTTCACATCAAATAGGAAAGTTAGGCTTTGTAGGCAATGCCATACCTTTCACTTCCTTTCTTTAGGGAGCATGAAACCCACAGGTGTGACTCGGACAGGATCAGTGGGAAGGAAAGAGTGAAAGTGAGAAATTCTCAGGGGGAGCTGACTCACAGCTCCTCAGGGAGAACTCAGGGCGGCCTGGTGGGGCAGAGGCAGTGGGCAGCCTGGGGGAGACATAAGCAAGAGAGAGAGAAAGAGAGGACAGTCCCAGGCCTCTCCTACTACTTACCACCCACCATACAAACTTCCCCTTCCACACTCCATCTTTGGTATTGAACCCTGTTTCCTTCTGGACTAACTTGGACACAATCTATTTATGTAATTGGGGTAAAGGGATCAGGGCCACTTTGAATTGTGGCCTTCTGTGGGTCACATAAGAGCACAGGCATTGTTGTTTGGCATTGTCTTTACCGTAGTCCCTCTTAGTAATCATCTCTCTGGCTCCTAAATATGAGGCTCCACAGGTAAGTCCTGGGGTGATTGTCTTTCCATCCCACTAGGTGTAATCAACCTTTATCCAACTTGCACTGTCCCCTCTGCACTTGTCTTTCAATTTCTGGGCATTAATTAGCCTCCAGCTGACCCTGGACTGTTCAAATGACATCTTTGGGGGACCTTAATCAGCTCCTTGCTCAGGGTGTGCATGGTCCCTGTTTTGTTTTCTTTTAGTTTACATTTGCTACTCATAACCAGGAGTTAGGAAAACAATTTGATTATGAATGTAATCCTGTGACCATCTGCTTGATTTATTATTCCCAGAAGGAATTTGCATTTTAGAAAAGGAGCTTCTTAAAGTAAATGGGTCTTTAATTTTGTGGGTTACTACAACTGCTCATTATGCACACTGAGGGAATTAAAAAAACATGCAAATGCACAGGCCTAAGAGTTTCAAATTTTGATACCCTTCATTTGGCATTGAGCATCTGTAGTTTTGAAAACTTTCCAGGTGACTCTGATGCCCAATCAGAGTTGTAAACTCCTGATGTTGGTGACTTATATGTAGGATATTAGGACAATATGATTTCTTTGTTTATTCTTGACTCAAATAGCTATCAATTATTCATTGATTTGCAGTCAAACACCATAAGATATTGAATTTCATTTAAAAATGCTTTAAAAAATCTAATTGATTAAATAACCTTCAATTCTGTGGGTTGCCTGGGTTCCGTAGGTTGGCTCTTCTGCTCCAAGGAATATCACTGGACAGTTTTCTGGACTGGGATGGAAGATCCAAATGCTTCCCTCACATGTGTAGGGCCTTGTTCTCTTCCAGGTGTTTCTCCTATAGCTAGTTTTTGTTTTCTAATGGCATGGTAGCCTCAGGATAATCAATTTTTTTTATATGATGTCTGGCTTTGAGACTAGCAAAGGTTGCCAGACCTCTTAAAGTCTAAGCCTGGAACTGGCTAGCATCTCTTCTGTTATATTTTACCAATCAGAATGAGTTAAGTGGACACCAGAGGTTTAATAAGAGGAGAAGTTTTGGTAGGCAGAGCATCCTTTGTCTATGGGAAAGGAAGGAATTGATGGTGTCACCTTTGATGGCTATCTATTGACCACAACATCTTTCCATCAGTTTGCAAGAGAACAGGAATTTGTAGCATCACCTGTACCTGATGACTCTCAATTCTTACACTAAAAAGAAAAAGAACCAAAATGTCCATTTGGACTACATGAGCATTTGAGATCAACAAAAAATTATCTTAAAGATATGTGAGGGCTTACAGGAACTCTCCCTCTCTAATACAGTTGTAGACATGGCTCAAGTGATTTGCTCTAACTAGAGGAAACCCAGGTAGTTTTTTCACATACGTGCTGTACTTCCTTAAAACAGGGAGCCTTCTGGGAAAAGAGTTCAATGAAAGGTCAAATGAGAGGACAATGGTTTTGAGCCTAGTGGAAATGGCTGAGACTCCTAGAACTGCCAGAGGTTAGACCCCTGGTAGAGTCATTCTCTGAGCCTCAGTTTTGTCTTCAGAAAAGTGTGCATGGTATCTTCTCTCCTAGCTTTCTTGCAAACACTAGGTAATGTTATATGCAGAACTGCCTGAACTGTTTAGCACATGTCGCACCTATTACTAAGCAACATTTTCTTAAAAGTCCTACTTTGTAGAGGCACTTAAACTCACAGGGACAAGAAAACAGTTTGTCAAATACTTTTGAGAGAAGGGGCGGGGGAGAAAGCGCAAGCAGCCGAGTGTGTACTCAAAGAGCAAGTCTGTGAAATTTAAAATGTGGAGGCTAATGTGTTGAGTGAGTCATCCGAAAGAATTTCTCTGATATTGATAAGCATTGCTTGTGGTTTTAATTCTTTTGCCAGAACAGTGATTCCACCTCCCTTAGAAAGGGCATAGCTGCTGGCAATTTTAGGGAGGGAGCTTGAGGAAGCCTAAGCCAGTGGTCTCTGTACAAGTGGAATCTGAAGCAACCAACAGAGGGAAGAAAGAAGGATGAATTACAAAAGATGGGCAGGTTGCCTGGAACTTCATGCTGTGTCATCTCCTTTGTGGTCAAAAGGAAATCCAAGAGTCCATAGCTCCCCCTGACACATCAGTGCAACTTTGGCCTGTAGTTTTGTTCTCTGTAGTTTTGCAGAGAACAATGACTACATTAGTTCTCAAGACACCATGAGATGGCATTTAGAACACTAGTTTTCCATGCCTTTGTCTAGCACTGGGCTTGTCTTAGGCCATTTTGTGCTGCCATATCAGAATTCTCAAGACTGGGCAGTTTATTTTTTATAGTTCTAGAGGCTGGGTAGTTCAATGTCCAGGGCTGGGCCAGTGCTTTCTTGCTGCATCATCCCGTGGCAAAAGGCAGAAAATCCCAAGAGAGCATACCAGTGTGTGAGAGGAGAAGGGCTGAATGCATCCTTTTAACAGAAACCCACTCCCCCAAGAGCTAACCTGCTCCTACAATAGGGCATCAACCCACTCACGAGGGCAGATTTTCATGACCTGACCACCTTGTAAAACACATCTGCACTCTTTTGCATGGGGATTAATTTGCTGGCACATAAACTTTGGGGCCACTTTCAAACCACAGCAGAGCTCATATGGTCTTTCCTTTCTAGCAGAGCTTCTTTCAAACCCAAAGAGCAAAACAAAATAGCAAAGAAGAATCCCACTGATTCCAGCCCCTAAATAGCAACTAGAAGCCCTTTTCCCATTGCCAGTATTTTGGAAATTTTGATTGTTACCCTCATTTTGTCACTGATGGTACTATGTTGGATTTTGTTCTTGAGACGAAGCGATGGATATCGGAGAGGGCAGGAAGGGGGAGAACTGAAGTGGGCTACTGTCTACAGCGCAGAGGCCACCATGTGGGTTTGCACTGTGCTTCTCTCACTGTATGTTGTGCAACGCAGGCAGCACCCTCCTATGTTACGAAAACGTCAACTGAGGCTTAGTGAGTCAGTCCATCAGCTAAGTAAGAATTCAAAGTTCAAAGCCTGCCGTCAGAGCCATCGGATGTAACAGCAGCGTGAACACTTCCAGAAGAGGATGTGCCATGAATTTTTTCACCTTAAACAGAAAAAACATCCTAAAAAATGCAAGGAAAAAAGAATAAAGCTGCCTGGACCTGACTGTGACAGAAAAATATGACAACAATTTCAGAAAGATATAATTATTTTGACTATTTTAAATAAGCTTTATTTCACATAGAGGAAGAGGCTACAAATAGAGGATGTTATTCTCTTCCATCCAAGTAGCACTTGCAAAATCCTAGCCTGCATTTGGTCACAGTGAAAAGATGACTTAAAAATTTCCCCAAATACATATTTTTAAAGTTTTCAATTTTTGACCCTAACTCAGTCAACCTAGGAATCAAACACCAAAAGTTTATATGTCCAACCAATCGATTAACAAAGCAAATAGGTTTTAAAAACCTGAACCATGGGAAAAATATGGATATGAAATAGTCTTCAATATAAGCCTGGGAGCAAAAAAAGAAGTAAAAATAGAAGCTAAATCTTATCTAGAAATTAGTTAAAAGATGATTACTTATTATCAAAATCTACTGCATATAACCTATAATTAGAGCAAAATGTATTGCCTAAAATTCCTTTCTTATTTCATTTCTGAAAATAAATGAGTGATTCCAATTAAGAATCTAGGAATAAAACCACAAAGCAAATCACAAGGGAGTTGATAGAACCTGACAAATGTAAGAGGTGAGATTCCTGATATAGGAAAAAATATCCTAGAAAGGAGCCAAAGCTGGTTCTTTGAAACAAGTAATTAACAAAATTAAGTCTGGCAAGGCTGCTAAGGGCAAAGGGTTCCTCTGCCCTACTTGGGGCTCAGAGCGGAACATCTGTTATTTGAGTCCTGCTGTGTGCACGCAGAACACTGGTCAACGTGTCACCCACTATGAAATGGCACATGACCACAACAACAAACCCCAGAGCATCCCTAAGCTGACTGGAGGTTGGTAAATAAGGGTTTTCCAACATTTCTAAGATCCACAGGCTACAAGCTCCAATGACCTGTGTCCTTCCTTTCCCTAGTGTGGGTGGTTACAGAGCAGCTGACGTCTGATGAACACTGGGGACTGCAGTGGCATCCACAGTGACTGTGTCTGTTTGCAGAGCATTCCTGTAAATTACCCATCAATCTCAAGTATGAGATCCAGAGAAGGATGAGGGAACTGGAACTAAGAGAAGCAAAAGAACTGGTTCAAAAGGAGTTGCGAGAGGCTCGGCATAGTGGTGCCCACCTATAATCCCAGTGGCTTGGGAGGCTGAAGCAGGAGGATCTCGAGTTCAAAGCCAGCCTCAGCAACAGAGAGGCACTAAGCAACTCAGTGAGACCCTGTCTCTAAAATAATAGAATATAAAAAAAGGGCTGCGGACGTGGCTCAGTGGTTGAGTGCCCCTGAGTTCAATCCCTGGTAAACACCGCCCCACCCCCAAAAAAGATGCTAGAGTGAGACCCCAGGGGAATTAATAAACTCAATATTTTTGTCACCGTTTTATGTGGATATCTGCAAGGTAGATTTGACTATTACCCTCATTTTGTCAATGATGGTACTATGTCACGGAGACATTCAACTACCTGCCCAAGGTCACACAGCCAGTGAATAGTGAAGCAGGATTAAAGCCCAGGTGACTTGACTCTGAAGCCCATGCTCGCAAACAATCTATTTAACTGCTTCCTGATACTTGCCAAAGGATAGAGACTCTCCTGAGGCCTCCCCGTCGGCCCCTCTGCCTTCCAGGATGGGATGGGCCCTCGTATTTCCTTGCTGGTACTGTGACCCAGGTACTGTGATGTGCACTATGGACAGATTAGGCCTAGAGAAGCACCGACATGGGAAAAGAAAACACGGCCTCTCCTCTTCCTCAGTGCCAGGGCTCCTTCCTTCAGCCCCCTGTTCCTCCTGTTACATAAACGGAATGTTACACCAATTTTTCCGCCATGAGTTTCATTCCAAAGGATGAACAAAAGAAGGAGGCATTTTGTTTTCCTTTGTTCCTGGGTAGCACCTATGTTAAGAATTTGTGCTTAAACCATGACTCACTAATTCTTGGAGCAAAGTACAAGGAAGTGAGCAGATCTAATACCACTGTGAGTTGGAGGCCTGAGCTTGTGTGGGAAAGAACCAACTGGAACCGTTTAGGCCAAGTCTCATTCAACAAGCAGCTGTCTTCCCCACAGCTCCCAACACAACCTTGTTGTGCTAGTGGCCCTATTTTCTTTCTTGCGTGACCGACAAATATTTTAGGCAAGTGGTATCTGGTTCCTTTGTTTGTAGGTGCCTTCTGAGTTGTTAGGGTTTATAATTCTTAACTGAATTATTGGGTCGCTCTTCAATAGGCTGTTGTATTTGGGAACAGATAGTTATAGAACAAAGGCAAAGGGGAGGTGGTTTAAATGCAGTGAAGGGTAAATCAGCTTGAAAAAATACCAAGTTTTTGCAGACTGAAATACAATAAGCCTTCCACTAAACACATAGCATTTTAATTCCCTCAATCTATGTTGTGAGCAGAAACTATCCTCTTTTGGAATAATGAGATTTGATTCTCAGCACATGGAAAATCATTCTCAGAATTGGCTTTCGAGAAAGTCCCCGCTTCCCCATCCTCCAGCCCGGCTGCCTGGAATGTTCTGTGTGATCCAGGAGCAGAAGCTGCACCAACGTGTAAGTCAGCCTGCCGGCTACTGGGCATCTACAGTGCTGGGTGGGTGCCCAGGATGTTTTGCTTGGAAGCAACCCATCCAAAGAATTTCTTTTCTTTTCATGAGACAATGAGGAGTGGGAAGTCACTCTGGGTGTGGCTGTTTATCTCTCTTCTTTCATATTCATTGCTCAATTCCTTCAAAAATGTAAGTAAAGCCTGGAGCAAAGAGGCATTTGGAGAATCAGCTGAGAGGACACTCCAGAAGTTGACAAAATTTCTCCCCATTTCTATCAATCAAATCCCAGAGTCTGCCAGTTCTGCAAACTGTTGAACAGCCTGAATATCAAGTTTTCCTTCATAATCAAAATTTATCACTCCTGAGTAATTTAGTGCTCCCTTTCTAATTCAAGACTCAGTAGTACCATCTCCACTAGTGCTACCCTCACCACCATCACTGGTGATACCACCACCAGAACTACTGTCAGGACTCTGCACCAGCACTGAGCCTGTCACTTCCACCATCACCACCACATGCATTTAACTCAGCAGCAACTTAAGGAATCATTATTTACTCAGTGGTTCCTGATTGTAGCCAGACAGTATACGAGGCCCTGGGAACAGGAGGAGAAATGGGCTATAATTTCTGCCTTGGAGGACAATAGTCTATTAGAGGAACTTAGAAAATTATATAGATAACAACTATATAAGATGGGAAATATACGTGCTATATGCGAGATATAAATAATATGTTCAAAGAGCAAAGAGTGGATTTTAATAACTCTGGAGAATCAGCTTAAAGGTCCCTTTTTCTGGGGAGCTGGATATGAGACATTCTTTCAGCTCCATGGGACACAATAGCCAATCTAAAATCATTAATAAATAGCTATTGCTCGTGGCAAGATGCCCAGTGTGGGCTGGCTCAGTGGCTAGGGAGCAGGGGGCACTAGGCCACACTGATAGAGTTCTCCTTCCTTTCCCTCGTGAATGCAAGATGACTGACTCCTGGGATGCCCCTAAATTCAAACTCAGCAGGCAAGAAGAGGCCAGAAGAGAGAGAGCCCCTCTCTTAGGCCTATTGATTTTAACAAGATGGGGAAAATATTTCCCCCAAACCCAAGGAAAGACCCCTCGATGTCTCTTGGAGAGAATTGAGTCATGTGGCTTCCCTTAGCTGCATGGGAGACCAGAAAAGTAAGAATCTAGAATTTGTGGCCTCTCTAGTTGATGCTGGAAGGGAAAAGGAAGAAATGGGTGGAAATTGCTGGATGTTATGTAACTCAACAACATGCTACCAAGAGAAATCCACAGTTCTTCCAAGAAAGCCTCTTCTGAACATTTATGATACTGGGTGACAAAATGTGTTACAAATCAAAAACGAATAATAAGATATTATAAGACACAGGAACTTTATTAATTGTTGAGTTTCTGTGTACCCTCCTATTTTATGACCTAGGGAAACAGGGTTAATGTGTATCTTGTTCATCATGGTATATCTGACATTCAGCAAAGGGCTCCACAGGAAATATGCAATCCATATTTATTAAATGAATGGAGGAATAAATGAATGAATGAATATAGTGAAATCAGTTGAAATTAAGGAAGAGAAGAGTCAATACAGAGATGGAGAGGAGAGGAAGACATTTATTTTTCATAAATGTATGTATACACATACGTATGTATATACACATGTGTTTGTGTTAGTTTTTGCATTTTATTTCTCCTTTATAATAGTATTCAAGCCATGATTAGAATTTTGTTTTGTTTTGTTTTGCATTCAGTCTTTATGCTAAAAACATTGTTATGCTTCTGTAGCATCGGACTTTACACAGTGATCCAATAAAAACTAGACTGGTTCAAGGTTAATGTTCCAAGTAAGGGTATGAAAAATCGATGAGAATTATGCAATATTATTTCCAAGTAAGCATTTCCATTTTCTTCTTTCTTCTTTTCCTCCAACCAACTATTCCTCCTCCTTCTTTTGGTTGATTGTTTATAATAGTAAGTTGCACATATAATGTACCCTTGTTCCTCTTTCAAATGTGATGAAATTATTCTTTATATTAATATGTAAGACTCTAAAATCAGTTGTAAATCACAAACACCAGGCAGAGTTAAAGAGAAAAACTTAGAATAATAGATAATAATCTACTCTTTCTTTTTTTAGGAGCATGAAAAGGGGGGAGGGTGTAATTGTACAACAGCCCAACTTTCCCAGGAACAGGCATCTGTATGACTTAACAGAACTGCCTATCAACAGATGAGTATGTCTGTCTAATGACTGGGCCATTATTAGGAAGACTGGGACAGATTTTATTTTATAAATGAAGCCAAGTCCTTGTGTCGGAGTGGTGGAGTAGCATCCTGGGAAGGCTGGGTGTGGCAGATGAGCATGAGCCAGCACCCACTGTGAGGCACGGGAGTCAGTGATCAGGCCAGTCCGGACAAATTCCTGTCACTACACAGTGGACCCAGCCCAAGCCCTGTACAGATGCCCACTCCATACAGCACCACAACTCAGAATGCTGAGCATCCATGATCTGCCAAACGCAACTGCCTGGGGAGATGGGATTGTAGGCAAGCTGTAAGAAAATGGAACTGGAGCAGAACTGAATGCAAGTTCAGACTCGAGAATTAACCAGTAGCATTTGTACATTTCCCAATCCTGATTAGCATACATTTTAACAAATAGCACTGGTACCTTTTTAAACCCTGATGAGCATAAATTTGGACCAATAGCATTGACCCAAGTGCTATATAAACTCCCAGGTGAGCACACCGAGGCAGCCACCTGCTCTCAGGTCCCCTGTCACCGTGTAGGAGTTCTGTTTCCATTCACACTTGAATAAATTCTGCTTTAACATCCACGTATCGCTGTCTGTGAATTTCTTTCTTTAAATTCTTGAGATAAGAACCCAAAGGAAGAAATTGGCAGTGAACCACTGGGGTCTGCGACAGCACTGGCGAGCACAGCCTGCCATTAACAGCTGCAACGTGATTCTCCGCTGCAGAGGGAGGCTGCTTACTCAGATCCCACCTGCGAGCAGAAGCGGAGAAACTCTGGTTTCACAAAGATAATGCCAATATTATGTCTTATTCTATATACTCTTTATACCTAATCACTCCTCTATTAAAAAAAAACCCAAACCCTGGAGTGTGTTTGTCCCCAACACTTGAATCTCAGCAATAGAATATGTGACTGCTTTGGTCTATAGGACATGACAAAAGTGGTATGTTTCCCTCCAAGACCAGGACTTTAAAAATTTTTTTTTTTTTGCACTACTTCCTTCTTCTCTGGGAACACTTGCTTGTTGAATGCAGCCCTAGAGTAGCAGACGAGAAGACACAGGCTCAGCTGGGCTGTCAGCCTCAGCCACAACTAACTTAGCAACTAACCTGTCAATCATGTGAGTGACCTGAGGATTCCCACCCTAGCTGCTACCACATGGAGCAGACACAGCTACCTCTACGAAGTCCTGCCCAAGTTAGAAGTTCCTAGATGCCCTTCAATAGACGAATGGATAAAAAAAATGTGGCATTTATACACAATGGAGTATTACTCTGCATTAAAAAATGACAAAATCATAGAATTTGCAGGGAAATGGATGGCATTAGAGCAGATTATGCTAAGTGAAGCTAGCCAATCCCTAAAAAACAAATGCCAAATGTCTTCTTTGATATAAGGAGAGTAACTAAGAACAGAGTAGGGACGAAGAGCATGAGAAGAAGATTAACATTAAACAGGGATGAGAGGTGGGAGGGAAAGGGAGAGAGAAGGGAAATTGCATGGAAATGGAAGGAGACCCTCAGGGTTATACAGTGGAGGGGGTAGAGAGAGAGGAGGGGAGGGGAGGGGAGAGGAGGGGAGGGGGGATGGTGGAGGATGGGAAAGGCAACGGAGCACAACAGACACTAGTATGGCAATATGTAAATCAATGGATGTGTAACTGATGTGATTCTGCAATCTGTGTATGGGGTGAAGGTGGGAGTTCATAACCCACTTGAATCAAAGTGTGGAATATGATATGTCAAGAAATTTGTAATGTTTTGAACAACCAACAATAAAAAAAAGTAAAATACCTGATGTTTTTTTTTGTTTTAAGCTACTATTTTTGGATGGTTGTTATGGAGTAGGAGATAACAGGAACTATATCATAGCCTCTAATCCATTTCTTTTTTCAGGAATAAAGTTGATGTTTGATTTTCAGGTGCAGATGTGAATCATTTCTCTTAATTTGTCGTTTTTTTTTTTTTTTTGTTTCAAAATTCAAGGTGAAAAGCTTAACTTATACATGTACCATAGATTACTGAAATTGTGGTTGAAGGTACAATTGTGTACAGTCTGTAAGAAAAGTGTTGGAGTTCTGGCATAATGACAATTCTCTTTTTGTTGGAGAATTCTTCACAGAGAACATGAAAGAAGTCTTGCAAGTTCCCAACAGGTGAAAACTGTCACAAACTTTGAAAGCATTTTCAAATTCATTTTTCACTCATCTATTGTCTTCCATCCATCAATTCATACACTCATCCATTCATCTATCCATTTCTAGCTTCTCTCTTAACAGAGAATCTAGGAATAATTTTGACCCATGAGAGTTTTGTGGGTAAAAAGAAACATTCTTTTATTTTAAAAATTCTTGAAGTAAGTTATTAATAGATTCACTTTGGATATAATAATTAAGAAAGGTCAAAGGTTTCTGGAGTGGAGAGTGACATTTTGCCAAAATACTGGGACTAGTATTGTAAAAATGATCATGATCCAATGGTCAGGAAATAAATAGAGGTGGATTACCAGATTAGACTGGAACTTGGAAGGGTAGTATAGGCTAATTAATTCATTAATTCTACAATAATTTATCATGTAAGTAAGTACCAACACCAAATTTAGACTCACCATTCAATAGTGAACAGGAGAAACTAATTACCTACTTTAACAACACATTCAATGGTGGAAAATAGAATACATATCTGTAAATTAAGAAAATTAATAACACCATTCAAAGAGTCTAAAAGCTTTAAAGAAAATAAAACTAGGTGACTGATATAGCAGGACTAGGAGTAGCAGTATTAGGGGCAAGTAGGGGAAAAACCCATCTGAAGAAAATACATTGAGTCGAAATCCTAATGTCAAGTAGAATAAGAAGGTAAAGAATTGTTAGAATAGCATAGTAGGCAGAGGCCATGGCAAGTGAAAATTTTAAGGGCAAATTCTACACATGAGCATAGTGCTCACCATTGGATTCTTATGGGTAACACAGGTTTATATAAAGGTCTCAGGGCAGAGGAATCCAGTTAAATTAGTCCTATACTTGTCCATCTGTTGATCTGTAGATCCATTGTTCCACCAATCCATCATTCTATCCACCCATCCATCCACCCATCCATCCATCTATACATCAAACAAGTAGAGTAGCCTCCATATACCAGGACCTGCCCTAGGCATGAGGGCTACAGAAATGAGGATATTAACAATCTGTGTACTTGAGGGACTCATACTCAGTTCCCACTCATTCTCAATTCTGTGTGAAGAGCTAACATGTGATTGAACACTCACTGTATAGGTAAAGAAACTGAAACAGGATGAATGACCAGTTGAACATGGCTGAAGTGGTTGGAGGCAGGACTTCAGCATGTTATCTTTCTTTCTTAATCAGGGAAAGCAGTATGTATGACCTATTTGTTTTTCAAACTCCCTTCCTCAGAAGGGCAACAATTAGACTTTATCTATCGCTAATGCTTATGATTGTAGGTTTCTTTAATTAGAGTGTTTGAAATTAGTGTTATTTTAATTTTACTTATCTCTTGAGACATTCTAGATGATGAATAGCAAATGAAATAATGTACATGAAAGAACTCTGTAACCCATAACCTGTCACGCAGATGTGAGTTATATATAGTTTTCTATTTGAGGATATTGCTTCATGTATTAGTACTGCTTCCTCCTCAGGGATCCCTTCAGAGAAGCTGAGAGTAAGATAAGCCTCTGGATAGATGCTTCAGATACATTTAATATTTTCTTTCAAAATGACTCATCAGTAGGTGCTTAACAAGTATTTGATGAATGGATACAATGGAAAAGGCAGGAGACATGGATGCAGTGTGGTGGGTTTTGGTGTGGCTACTTACTGTATAAGAGCTGACAATTGGTGAGCACTTTGTCACATGAAGGGAACTGAGTAATTTAAACATGTGCAGAGAGAAATGCTATTATCCACCTGGGGAACAAGAAGCACATGGCTCAGGGAAGGAAGGTGATTCTTTTAGGAGAAATACTGATTCCTTTGAAAAAAAAAATAGTCAATATTCCTTTGAAAGTGCTAGGTAACCTAGCACTTTCAAAGGAATATTGACTATTTTTTATTTGTATTTTTCTCATACCAGGGATTGAACTCAGGGTCGCTTAACCACCGAGCCACATCCTTGGCCCTTTTGTTTGTTTGTTTTATTTTGTTTTGTTTTGTTTAAATTACAGACAGGGTCTCGCTGAGTTGCTTAGGGCCTTGATAAGTTGCTGAGGCTGGGTTTGAACTCACAATCCTGAACAGATGCTTTCAAAGTCCTATGTTGACATAATATTGTGTTTACTTTTGCTGCTTTTAAATTGAGAGCCACAAACACCTGTGTTAACTAGAGACTGCTCCATGATTGATAATTCAACCTTTGGAGGAAGGCTGTCTGGCTGTCACTCTCCAACTCTTAGCTAGTTTCTTAACTACTGTATGCCCAAATTTTATTGTTTTTTCTTTCTTCCTCTTTCTTTTGCTTTCCTTTCCCTTTCTTCCTTTCTCCTCCTCCTCCTCCTCCTCCTCCTCCTCCTCCTTCTTCTTCTTTTGTATAAAGGAATCAATAATTAGTATTTCTTAATAAAGTTGCTGAAAGGATTAAGAAAACTAGTTCCTGCATGGTACTTGTAACAATATTGAGTGCAGGCTTGAGAAGAGTGAGCCAGTATGTGTTTCTTGTCTCCATCTCTGTTCGGCTATGGAAGCTGGAGGTCAAGGGCTCTGCCCTGTTTCACTCATGTGTCCTTCAGTGCTGGGACCAGGGTGGAATTATTGAGATATTACACTGAGTGCAGGGGGTGGGTGGATTGGGGCAACAGGAGACAAGGGATGGTGAAAAATAACCAACAAATAAACAATCAAGATAAAAGTCAGTACACTATTCTTAAATAATAAAACTTATCAGGTATTTCATAGTGAGCACAGTATCTTTAATAAAGAAGCAACCTACAAACTGAAGATAATTAATCCTTATGTAAGATTGCCACTTGGTCAAAAGAAATTGTCAAGCATGGCAATCCCCCTCAACTGAAAATGAGATGAAGAAGATGCTGATTTCAAATATGCTAATGAGTTTTCTCATCAACAGAGTCAGGAAATTAAAATTATAATAAATTCAGATTGAAAGAGATTAAATATTTAAACTTAAAATATTGTGAGTTTTAATCACCTACTTTGAGACTTAATATTTTTCAATGATTTCAATGTTTTGGAGAAAGGTACCATTAAAAACATAAGAAAACGTGTGTAGGGGGCACCTGTTTTGCTTCGCCTCTGGTTCTGCTAGGACTCTGATATCCTTAGCTCCTGGCGCAGGTTCCAGTGCATTGACGGTGCCTGGTTCATACTTGAGGTCTTGCAATAGTGTATCTGCCTTCTGAATCCCCTCTCTTCAGTGCTCAGTACCCAGAGGTGGTCAAAATGTTAGGATAATGTGTGTTGAATGAGAGAATTGGATCGATCCCACCTTGATTCACACCTCAATTCATAAGCTATTAGCTTCGGTATAGACTAAGTTTGGGGGAGAAAGGTGTTTCGTGTCTTTCTGCCATTGCACCTCATCTGGCTCCAGGAGTACAGAGAACCTCTAGTAAGCCATGTTGTCATGAGGTTCTGATGCAAAACACCAAGCCACATCCTCAGCCCTTTTTTGTTTGTTTGTTTGTTTGTTTTATTTTGTTTAAATTAGGGACAGGGTCTCGCTGAGTTGCTTAGGGCCTTGATAAGTTGCTGAGGCTGGGTTTGAACTCACAATCCTGAACAGGCAACTGGATCTGAACCCCAGTTTTGCCATGAACCAGTTCGATGACTGGGCAAGTGGCTTCACTGCTATGGCCTCTTTCTCTTCCTTTGCTGTCCTCAGCACTGCTAAGGACAACAACAAGAGCAATTAAAATTCACTGAAGGCTTAGGAGGCCTGTCTAACGGGATAACAATTGGAACCATGCACGGGTTTTGTGGGGACCAGAGGGGCCATGTAGGGAGCACCTGTGTGTAGAAGGAAATCAGCAATCGCTGGGTCTGTTTTTCTCTCTAAGGGGCCCGGACTTTCAGGGAATCAGAAGCAAGTGGCCTGCTCCTTTGGGTATTTGGCATGCGAGGAGCTGGGGAAAGCCCAGCCCTTTGAAGAGCACTGTGAGAGCGCACCTCTGAGTGCTTTCTCAAGTGCCCATCTCCCAGTCTTCCTCCTGGCCTGTTAGCAACCCTTTGGTCTGCTTTTGTGGCAGTTGGGTCCAGCTGGCCCCCATCCACATCCCTGCTTTTCTGGGGAGGACAGCAGCAGCATTGTTGAGGTCTGGGGCCCACAGGACACAGAGCTCATGTCCTCAGGCTACCTGTGGCATTTCTCTCCCAGTGCACTTGACTGTTCTTGGTTTCACCAACACATGGCACCAGAGTAGAAACAGGGCTGGGCAGTGCCACTATGAATGCAAACCACAGGGGACAATGAGTTGTGTGGATGAGTCTGCTCTGTTGGTGTTTTCTGTAAAGGAAAAGATATTTATGCTTGTTTGAATCTAGGTTTTAGATCTTCTTAGCTACACTGGGTCAATCATGTTGGCCCAAGAACATCACAGTTTTAGCATAGGAGAAGTCATCTCTTGTTCAGGAAAGAAACTAAAACAATATTAATTCTAATAGCAATACTTTCTAGATGTATCTATCATCCTGTAATTACACATAATTGCCATTCATTGAGAACTTACCATATTCCATTTACTTGACAAAGGGTATTTCGAATCTTTGTAAGAACATTTTGAACAATGCATTAACATCCAGTTTGCAAATCAAAAATAATGATATTAAGAGGAGTTAAGTAATTTCCTTCAAAGACTCTAGCTCATAATTGGGGCTTTTGAATCAGTGCTTAAGTCTGTCTGATTCTGAAGCCAAGTTCTTTGTGCTTTTTCCCATATCGCCTGTTCACAAACCAAGTTCTCATTAATAATTACGGTTCACATTTCATCTGTTGAATGTTTACTGTATGTCTGGCTTTGTTATAAACACCTGGCCTGTATTGCCAGGATCGTTTAATCCTTACAACCACCCCATGAGGTAGGCATCTTACTATCCCACTTTCCAGATGAAGACTCTGAAGGGAGCTACACTTAGCCAGGCTGGGGGCTGCTGCAAGTGATGGACCTGGGGTTTGAATCCAGGTGTCCGCAGCATCCTTGACTATTCACCGATGTTTCATGTTCATGTCTGTTGAGTCTCACACCAACTACCAAAGAGAGCAAACACGATGACCACTTTACAAATGACAGCACTGAAGGAATTTACTTACCAATATCTAATTGTTAAGGAGAAGGAAGATTTGATCTAAGTATCCTGCTTCCCCATTTAGTGTGTGCTCCACCACATTAGGGCAGGTCATTGAGGTATGGATGGTACCCTGTCTGCCTTGTGCTCGGCACCTGAGGGCTGAGCAGGTGTATAGTGACACCTATCAGCTGCAGGACTTGGTGGTACGTTACTTGCACTCCTGCGGGAGATGTCTTTCCTGCTGGGACTTTGCTTGTTCCTCTCACTTGACCTTGGAGCCTGGTTCTCTGCACTGCCTGAGCGTCCATCTGTGCCTGGTCCTGCCTCCTGCCTCTGGCTGCCCATCAAGGCTCCTCATGGCATCTTTCAAGTGTAAAAAGTGACCCGTCTTCTGCCTTTTTTCTGTCCACCTGGTGATCTAGCTGGCCGTTGATGATTAGTATAAAACTTGGGAGTATGTCAGCCAGCACTTTTCAAAATCCCCATCCTCTACTTTCTGCACACAAAGCATGAAGCACATAAATGACTGTTTGCCTATATGTTCTCTTTGTCAGTGTTGGAATATATTATGGACACTTCTGTTTCCCTAGCAAAGGTGTCCTCGAGAGCAAGTACAGTTTGTCTGTTTCTTATGGAGGCCCCACCAGAGGGAATAGCATATGGCTAGATTCATAAAAATGAAGAGAGTCAAGAAAAGAGGTGGGAGGTAAGTAACCTTCCTTGACTGCCCCCACAGGCCAGGCATTTTCATATATACTATCTCATTTAATTCTGACAACTTCTGGAAATGGGAATAGTAGGAACAAATATATAATTCCCATGTTTAGAGAGGAGAAAACTACAGTTACAGAGGCAGCTTGAAATGCTAGCACAGGGAAATGCTACCTCTGTAACTGTAGTTTGAGCTATATACTCAAAAGTACTCCATTATTTTTGAGTATATAGCTTCAAAAATAATGCTTTTTTCATAAAATTTCATTTCTAGCAGTTCAGTATATATTTATGGGTATTCATGCACATGTATGAAAGGCAGAAACACTTTTTTCCTGAGGTTTTAATGGTAAGATTTTTTTTTTGTAACTATGAATCTGCACAAAGCTTATACAGTTGTTTCTTACAATTATATTATACATTGTGTTTACCATATTGGCAATGGTCTAAATTTCAGATGACTTTATTCTTTTCAAATATATATACCTAAATGTGCTGAGTTTATATTGCACTATAAGACAGGAGAAAATTAAAGAAATTCACAAATTATCAAATTTGTTGATGATTTAGCTCAGTATTGGGCTTGGATATAAAGTACACATATCTATATACATATATGGGTATATATTAAATGCTGTAATTCTACTGCATGTTTACATATAATTGATCAATACTTACAAAGTCAATCTGTTTTAATTGTCTTCAAATGACATCGAGAGCAAATCAATAAATGGGCCAAGGAAATGAACTGACACTTCTCAGAAGAAGATATACAATCAATCAACAAATATATGAAAAAAATAGTCTACATCTCTAGCAATTAGAGAAATGCAAATCAAAACTGCTACTCTAAGATTTCATCTCACTCCAGTCAGAATGGCAGCTGTTAAGAATACAAACAACAATAAGTGTTGGTGAGGATGTGGGGGAAAAGACACACTCATACATTGCTGGTGGGACTGCAAATTGGTGCAGCCAATATGGAAAGCACTATGGAGAATCCTTGGAAAACAGGGAATGGAACCATTCTGTGACCCAGCTATCCCACTCCTCAGCTTATACCCAAAGGACTTAAGAACAGCATACTACAGAGACACAACCACATCTATATTTATAGCAGCACAATTCACAATAGATAAATTGTGGACCCAACATAGATGCCCTTTAGTAAAAGAGTGGATAAAAAAATGTGGTATACATACACAGTGAAATATTATTCAGCATTAAAAAAGAATAAAATCATGGCACTTGCAGGTAAATGGATGGAGTTAGAAAATATAATGCTAAGTGAAATTAGCCAATCCCCCAAATCCAAATACAGAATGTTTTCTCTAATTTAAGGATGCTGACTCATAATGTGGTTGCAGGGGACATGGGAGAATTAGATGAACTCCAGATAGGGCAAAGGAGAGGAAGGGGAAGGGAGGGGGCATGGGGGTAGGAAAGATGGTGGAATGATATTTACATCTATCCTAAGTACATGTATGAAAACACAAATGGTGTGACTCTACTTTGTGTACAACCAGAGATATAAAAAATTGTGTTCTATATGTATAATATGAATTATAATGCGTTTTGCTGTCATATATGACAAATTAAAATAAAGAATAATAAGAACCTGCTATGCATATTGCATCCATAAAAAAGAAGTGATGAGTTGTAAATTTTTCTTTCCAAATTGAGTAGAAGGATACTTAAATATTCCTTTTTAGCTTGACATTACCTCTTCTTTTAACTTATTTAGAATGAAACGAAATTTGCCAAGATTTGGTTCCATGAACACCTTTCCTTTCCCACATTTGACATTCCACCTCAGTCCTGCCCCCTCTATCTGGGACCTCCCTCCACAAATATTTCCTCAGGTTGGTTTCAGATAATCTCACTGCTGACTCAGACTTTTGAATACACACATTATATATTAACAATGCAAGTCTTGATCCAAGATTTCCAAGCCCTACTTTCAAAAGAATGAATAAATAATAGTTATGGGGATCAAAACCTTTTACTCTATAAAATTGAATTTTCAATGATCTTCTAACTCTGCTCATTTAAACTGAAAGTGACATCCACTATATCACCAGGATTCTGTGAACATTATGTCTTCAAGAGTAAGTACTTACTGAGCATCTATTTTCTTCCAGGCACCGTGCATTTAAAATACAGCCATCAAATCAAAGGAGATTATGCCTTCTGTATGCATTGCCTGATAGTAGATACTGTGGGGCATCAGATAAGGTAGGAAAAATGCTCCTTAATCTCAGGAAGATTTTCAGTTAGTTACTTAGGGAAGACAAGACTTGATATAGACTGGAAAATGGTCAATGCCAGCTACTAAATTATTTGGTAATGGGAACTTAAATTGGCTTTTTCTGAACAGAAAGGGAAGAAGACCTAAAGTCAAGATGAATATTGGACAGGGTAAAAGAGAAAAACCAACTGAAACCCAAGGACATGGGGAAGTGTTGAGAGATGAATTTTTACAGGGTTCATGACACCAGGAGAAGGGCAAATAATACAGACTCTGAAAATAAACCATTTTAAACCCTGGCTCTGCTCTTCAGTACCTATTAACAGCATCAGATAAATTAACTTCTCTAAGCCTCGAGTGCCTAATCTGTATAATGGAGATCATAAGATATCTGTAGCACTGCATTATTGTAAGACATTGCGAGAGACAATGTGTTACAAATTGATGTCAGTTTGGCGGCTCACAGTTGTCTGATTACTTTGGCAAACAAGGGACTATGCTAATTAGAGGTAGATGGGGTCATGAATCTGTTACCTAACAATCTCCTGGAAGGAATGTTTTGGTAAAAGCAAGTCTTTTGCATCAATGGTTATTATCAAAAAGTCCCCAACAAGTATACAAGCTCATCCTGTAAGCTTGGTGAATTTCTTCCTCTTCATCCTATTAGTTATGGCAAAAGCACTTTTCATGCCATCCTTACTCTAAAGTGCAGACAAGTTCAGCAAACTATCTTGGGGAAAAGGCGACTGAGCCCTCTATTAAGTGGAGGAGAGAGAGGATCAAAAGGAATTATAGACCTAGTTATGCCAAAGATGCTGGGCTGGTCAGTTTTCTGTTTCATGAAAGAGTAGCACTTTCTCAAAGTCTTTCTTGTCAAGCATACATCTCAAATATCATCTGCTGCAATCATTTCTGGTGTCCTTTATGCTAGGGTTTTGCCTTTTCCATATCTACACCAGGCACCGTTTGGCATAGATCTGGAAAGTACAATGAATCGCTTATAAAAGCATATTTGGAGGATAGACTTGGATAGATTCTTTTGAATATGAACAAATTACACCATGGACTGGTTTCCTGGTCTGTTTCCCCACTAAAATGTTAATACACTGAAGGCGAATTTTAAAAATGTATTTTATGCTGCTGTTTTCAAAACAGTAGTATAAAAAATATGTACTACTATATACAATGGTATACATAATATTTTTCTTCATAAGTAAATTGGAGATAATACTCATTCTCATTTATTGGACTGTTCCAACATTTTTTAAAAAAAGGTGACAAAAAAGTCTGAAGTACCATAATGTAAGGTACTGTTTGCTAAATGTAAGAACGTCAATGCCTCCATCAGAACCATCTGGGTTGTTTTGAAAATGTTCAATCCTGCGCCTTTCCTTAAGACTTGCTAATTCACAGCCTGACAATTTACATTTTAACATAATCCCCACACTCTTCTTTTTCATTCTTATTTTAGAAAATATTTTATTTTAATGATCATTTTATTTGTCCAAGATGCTTCATAAACACACTTGAAATTTTAGAAATTTCCCTAGGAGATGAGAAGGGCGATGGTAGTGGTGGTGGCCAGGAGGATGTAGGGTCTGGAAGAAATCATGATGGTTGGACATGAGCCTGTGGCTCACCACTGTGACCCTGGCACTTACGATGTGACCGTCCCATAATCAACACTCCCTAAGCAGCTTTCGAAGGAACTGTATTGATGGAGGTGAGGTCATCTTTTGAACTCTCTGTGACGCCCAGCGCCAAGGGGGATGGCCTTTGCTCCTTGAGACAACAGCTGCAGGTCAAGCACACAGATTTCTGCCTGTCTCTGGCCAAAAGGAAGAGGATTTCCTTCTTGTGCTTTCTTTCCCCTCCATTTGAACAATGTCCGAAGCTGGAAGAAGGCCTGTAAACATATACATTGTACTCGCACACCGCTCTGGGTTGATCATGGTCACATTTCCTGCCTTATGACACTGTCACAGTCGCTGTTGTCAAAGTGCTCTTTGTCCACAGAGTCCAAATGCTGCCTTTCCTGGAGGTGAGGAGGGTGCCCCAGTCCTCACCTTGTCCTGGTGACCTCTGGCTGTCTCCTTCCAATCCTTTCCTCTTGCCTTAAGAGGTAAGGGGTGTTCCTTGGAGATTGTATGTAAAGCTGATGGTTTGAAGGGATCACCAATTGGCCAAATATAGGGTTGACTTATTATTATTTTTTCTTTTTGGCCACGCATTAGGAGGTAAAATGATTCCGGGTTTACAAAGCACACAGGAGATAGCTATGGATGTGTTAATTGTTACAAGCATGCGTCAGGTCCCCTCTTCACATCCACACATACATTTCTATGTGACTGTCTGTCACCTTCCAGTGGGGAGCAGCTGGAAGGGTCCTTGGGCTTGGCCTCAGGTAGAGGTTCCAACTCATTTCTCAATGGAGGTGTGTGAGGCCAGCTGCTCCTGTGTTGTCCTCCCCAACAGACAGCATTGGACCAGAGGGCGGAGGAGGGATTGGAAACAAAGGGGATAAGTATGCATAATCACCACAGGTTTATCAGAAAAAAATTTTTTTGAAAGGGAGATAAACTTAGGTCCCTGAGGCTCCAATGCATCTCTTGATTATGATTGCCACCTGTGAAACCCACTCTTTCCTTGTTAGTTCGGGTATTGCTGCTTCCCATGTCTGCATCCAGGCATACTGGGAAGTCAGTGAGTGGGAGGAGAAAGAGAACGAGAGAGAAAGTTGACAGAGCACCCTCCAGATTGAAGCCCTCATCACTGAATATCCATAACTTGCCAGAATCTCCTCTAAGTTCTTATCAGGATTGGTCCCTGAGGGAGTTGAGTGATCTTGGCTCAAATCTCAATTTTGTGCTGTTCTTTACTTCTCTCCAAGATTAAGCCTGGTGGCACCAAAATTTCTCTCTTTATAATGTGGAGAAGTAACTCAGCTATCCATAGCTCCTGCTGTGGTGCATTCCTGTGGACGTCCAGGGAGGAAAATGCTAGTGTGAGTCCCTCCTTGGAAGGCTGCCTTGGCTATCAATAATAACATTATTTCCTTTGTTATACTTTTTTTGTTTTCTAACCTTTGAAACCATGCAGAAAGGGTGATGAAGAAAGAGAGCCAGAGAGGTGGAGTCCGTTTTCCCAGGTCATGTTACTGATAAGCGGAGGAATGAGGACTTGAATTTGTGTTTCTCTGATTCTGAATCCCATGTTCTTTCTGTTCGACTGTATCACATCCAAGTAGGGCAGGAGATTATGGGAAAGGTTATGTCAATGGTAAAAACCATGGTTCTCATTCTTGGCAGGACCCAACATCATTGGTTAGTAGATCCAGCTCTGTAAGCTGATATCTGGAAGGAGGAGCCGCCTGCCTGAGATAACCCTGTACTTCCCCTTATGCATTTATTTCCTGCTGCTACTGTAATAAGTGACAACAAGCTTGGTGGTTTAAAACCACACACACACACACATACATGTAGTATGTACTATAGGATATATATATATATATATATATATATATATATATATATATAATATATGTGTGTGTACATGTATATATATATATATATATATATATATATATATATATATTTGGAAGTCTGAACTCCTGGCTGTAAGACTATATATATATATATATATATATATATATATATATATATCCTATAGTACATACTACATGTATGTGTGTGTGTACAGTGTGTGTGTGTATATGTGTGTGTATATATATATATATATATATATATATATATATATATATAATCTTATAGTCTGGAGTTCAGAATCACTGGGCTAAAATCAAGCCAGCATGAGGAGTTTAAAAAAGTGGGGAATTACTATATCTCATAAAAGCAAAAGAATCATACTCATTCAACTGTTAATGTTCATGTTGAGAAGAGTTTCATTATTATAGCTTGTCAATGTCTGCTATGTTGCACAAGCATTAACTGAACTTCTTGTGCACATTGGCAACTGGGTTGAGCACTAAGGGGACAAAGATAAGACAATATAGTCTCTGTTTCAAGGCGCTCAAAAAGTAGCATCAAAAAATAACAAAGATATGAACAAAGAGCTTTGGAACCTTTTAATAAAGTTGCATGAACGTGTGGAATCTGAGTGTGTAACAGTGGTGTGCATCTGCTGTTGGAACTGGCTGCCTTTCTCGGACACCCTCCTGTGGCCAGTGTTCATGGTTGTCTGCCATTGGCCAGACACAGCAAATATAACAACGTGCAAAGCAGACACGTTCTTTGTCTTTATGTTGCTGACCTTCAAACAATGGCGAGCCAGCAGGCAAACTAACAGGACACCAAGGACCACCACCATGACATACATCCATGGTGATGCCAGGGGAGCTTCCAGGGGGTGGGTGAAGCAAGACTGAGGGGTTAGGGAAGTCTCTTTGCATTTTAAATTATGCAGAAGCCTAAAGGCGACAAAATTCCAGGGGAAGTGTTTTGTAGATGCTGTCCTAAGGAGGCAGTTGGGGTGATAGGAACCCACCTAAGAGGCAGGTCTCCATGAGTAGATAGAGCCATCCACTGGGGCCACAGAGTCCCCAGAACTGTGCTCCCACACTGGGGCAGCTGAGAAGCAAAATAATGAGCTTCTGCCCTCTTAGCTTCTGATGACAAGCAGATGAGTGCCACTCTAGGTCACTAATACTGTGTTTGTTTTTTATTGTTGCATAGCAAATGACTACCTGTATAGTGATTTAAAACAACATTGATTGTATTTTCTCATCATTCTGTAACGCTGACTGGGTGTTCTGCTCACTACGTCACAGAAATTAAGGAAAAGGATCACTTGGGCTGAGATCTCCTCTGGGGATAAGAGACCTTTTCCTGCTCACATGGTTGTCAGTCTTTGGATCTGTGGGACTGAAGCTCTCTTTCCGTTGCTGGCTGCAGGCCAGGAGCCTTCTCTGTTCTTGTGCATCACTTCAGTTCCTTGCCTGTGGCTTCCTCCATAGACTGTTCTCATGCTTGCAACTCTCTAGCTTCAGGAAGGATCTGTCCATTTTAAAGGCTCACCTTATTATGCCAGGCCCATCCACCTTGAACCTCTTAACACAAAGTTAATCGATGGGAGAGATACCCTACTCCATAAAAGGTTCTGCTGCACATATGGGGAAGAGGTAGTAAAACACCTATCATGTACATGCAGAAATTTTGGGATCATCTTAGAGTTCTGCCCATCACAACCAGGGAATGAACAGGCTAACTTCAGAGACCAGCCTCAAAAAAAGGTCAGATTATGTTTCTTGTACCTATTTGCTCAAAGTGAAGCTATTCATGGTGCAAACTGATTGTGTCAGTTTCACTAGACATGTAAAGCTGATAAAAACTAATGCTGAGTGCTTATCATATGCCAGAAGTCACCCTAAACACTTTAACTATATACATTAGCTCTTCTAAGTGTGTGTGTGCGTGTGTGTGTGTGTCTCCAACCCAGAGCCTTGTGAAGCTAAGCACACACTTTGCCACTGAATCCCCAGCTCTCTCGGATCTATTTTTTCCAACAACCCTAAGAGTAAGTACAACACCCATTCCATTTTACAGATGAGAAAACGGGGTCAGCTGAGGACAGTTGAGAAGTTTGCCCAAGGTGATGTAATGAGCAGTGGAAGCAGGCTGGGATGCAGACATTGATCCTGGGGTATGCTGTTGTGGGAAAGTTGCTCTATCCATGTCTCTTCTCCATCTCAGAAAAATAGCATGAACTCAAATTTTACTAAACTCCACCCAAACCTGCATTTCTAATATCCACGAGTCTAGCAACTAACTAATGAGGCTTTCACTGACCTAACATATCTCAAAAAACATGGATAGGTTTGAGTGGCAAAACTGCTCTTTCTGTATATGAGAAAAGATAATTGCCTCCAATTTTATGAATCAATAATTATATCTTCATGCATCAACCCTCAGTCTCATAGGTGTTTCTCAAATATTTCAGCAACTTGGCCATAAGAAGCAATTGAAGTTTTTAAAAACTTTCTAAATATATATATATATATATTTAGAAAGTGGATCACCAAAAAATAAGTTTCTTTTAATCAGAATTTATGAACTGTTACTAATGCTATTTCTATTTCATCAGCCAGAAGATTTTTCTATGGAGTTGAGTCCCAAGCTTTTAATCATATACCTTTCTATAAAATGCTTCTTAAACTTTAAAAAGGGATCATGGAATGATTCATCTTTAAAATAGAGACAGAAGGAATTTATGTTCTTTGAAATTTTGGTTAAAATCTGTTTATCCAACTACTGATCTTTTCACTCACTAGAATAAGAAGGGAGGCGTGTGGTTTTGTAATTAGCCCCTCTGTGAATATAACTTTATTCAGCCTAAGGAGGGAATGACTCATTTGTTAATTATACATTCACGGACAGATTCTCCTTTCCCCTTTTCTTTAACTAGTTAATGTGAACTTTCCTAAGTCTTCTGACCTTTGCAGATCATGATGTTTTGCCAGTCTGCCGTGACACCGTTCGACTGTGGCACAATGGACTACCACATGCCTTTCATGTTGAGCCACCACATTAGGATCTGTATACTGTCTTTTATTTTGTCACAAGGATATATCTTATAATGACAATGTCTGTTAGAGAGAAAGCAGAGGAGACGGAAAAGCATCATAGTGTCAGGTTGTGTACAAATGCTAAAGAGGTAAGATATGACACAATATACAACTAGTTCTCAAAGAAAAGAACATTTTTACCAGAATGTGCCAGAAATTTCTCTGACAAGTATACAAGAAGCATGATCAGGGATGCAAACAGATTTATACAAAACATGATCCAATTTCAAAGCATGACCATTTATCCATAGGGGAATAACTGTTAATGGTTTTTGTATTGATGGGTTATTTAGTGCTATTTTGAATTCTGTGTAATCACAATTTCCCTAGATGAAATCTTTCTGATTTTTTTACATATTAACTACTCATCGAGTTCAATTTTCTAAAACCTGCTTTTAACAAACAAAACAAAGGGAACTTGCTTCTGTTCCTTCCTATGTATTGCCAATATATTTATTGTTCTTTAAACTATGGTTTGTTCATGTAGAAAATAAAGAATTGAACTAGACAGCAGAATCCATCTGCAGGGCATTTGGAAATTGAGAGTACATTGTGGGCAAGACTTTAGGTTTCCTGCCTTCACTTCTGTCAGAGGAATCTGGTTTTGTCTATCTCATATGGTGGGATTTTGAACTCTTAAAATGCTTTAATTTGCAAGTAACATAAAATCAGCTCAAATTGGACTGAACATAAAAGACATAGCTATTTATTTACCTAAAGAAGAAGTCCACAGGCAATTGACTTTAGGTACAGCCTGATCCAACAGGTTAATTATATTTACATTAGGAGCTCATATCTTTGTGTTTCTCATGGATCTGCTTCCTGTGCCAGTTTCGGCCTCCAGCTAGAACTGCTAATGGTGGCAGCAGTGGCTGCTGGCAGTTCCTGCCCCGACTTCATCCTTTCAAGCAGAAAAGCAGTGTTAGTAGTGCACCTGTTCCAGCCAATTTTCTGAGGATAAGTCTGATTGGATGAGCAGAAAACACTTGCTCACCTAAAAAATCATGTCATAAAAATGACATCTGCTGAATGACTTGAGCTGGTCAGGGACCCACAGTGGAGACGAGCCAGAGTCCATTTCACACAATATACAAGGAATAAGGCTACTATCTAAAGAGCATTTAGGTATCTTTTAACAAGAAGCAGACATAATAGCAGTAATTGATGCCTAACTAAGAGACACTTAGGATACCATCTGAAATATTTTCATTGCTAAAAACAAGTTTGAAAACTCTAGAGAACACCAGTCCAAGACCTTTCCATCTATACTTTCTCATTCTACCTTCCTTTTTTCTTTCTTCTTCTTTTTTTTTAATACTGGGATTAAATCCAGAGGAGCCTTTTACCACTAAGACATATCCCTAGCCCTTTGTTTCTTTTTCTTTTTTAGACAGGGTCTCTCTAAGTTGCTGAGGTTGAGTCTTGAACTTGCAATCCTCCAGCCTCAGCCTTGTGAGTTACTGGGATTTAAGGCATGCAACACTGCCTCCAGCTTCATTCTATCTTCCTTTCATTTCACTTAGTGTCAAACTTTCCAGAAAGTCCTAGGTACTTAGGTAATCTCATTAGAGCTCAGAAAGGGTTAATAGCTCAAGACACAAAGCTCTACTACAAAATAATGTCTCATATGTTCTCGGCAAAAAAAATTCCCAGTAGCACATCCCACAATTTGCATTAACCAGGAGGCCAATATGTAATTATTTAAATGAGAAAAAAAATTTTAAGAGGAATGATTCCCTCAGGGTTCACACTCATAGCCTATTGTCATTTGGTGAGTGAAGCCAGCAATAGCCTTAAGGAAAAGAAAATCTTCCATTTATTATGGAAGATTTTACTAAAAGAAACTAAAATATTTCATTTATTAGAAAGGAATCTGGCAGGCCTAGCGATCCATCCATCTCAGTCTCAGTCATGAGAAAAACGCTCCACCTGCCTGTAGAGGATGAGTTGAGGCCATTCTAGGACTTCAAGAGGGCTTTCAGTAGTAACCCCATATTGGGCATATTAAAGACTCATTCATCATCAAGGACTTAGGGCTTCACAGTCAGCTGACTGAAGAAGATAATGAAAACACATAGTTACTTTTTCTGGACAGGGTTATATTGGAGACAATTGGCTGGGAAGTCAGGTGAGGTACCTTTAAGAAGGGTTGCAACTTCAGTATCCGCTTTGAATACAACCCATGCCTTTTCTTCATGTTGTTCCCGTCAGCTGAAATGCTTTATTTCCCTCCATTCATCTTCCAGGCCCAGCTCAGAGGTCATTCCCTCAAATAGGAAATTCTCCATCAACTGGAATGACTACCCTTCTTTTCCGAAGATTCTTAATGTAACTCCTAAGGTCAGCACTGTTGAGAGCCACAGCCGAAGGGGCCCCAGCAAACTTCCAGCTGCCAGCAATCCAGCTGCCGGCTGATGATTGGCTCACAGCGGCCCCAGCAACATCTAGCTGATTGGCTCCTGGGCCCCAGCAACATCTAGCTGATTGGCTCCTCTGCGGTGATGCTCATTGGACTGTTTCCCTGCCCTTTCAGACCACGGAGCTGCTCATTGGGGGACTTTTTGGCTCTGCCCACGTGACCCAGCCAATCGGCCTCAAGAGCAGGAGGATTGTGGGAGGTGGAGAGAAGCTTGTGGGAGGAGAGAGAGGCTTGTGGAAAGCCGATGGTGGCAGTTGGGCTCTGAGGGGTTTTTCCTGAGAGGCTGTTTGTTTGGCGTGTTTTGTTCTAAAAATAAAGTTAGTTTCTTTTGACAAGTGGCTTCTGATTGTGCCCAGCCAGACTGCGGCATCTGGTGGCTCGCACGGGGAGCGACTGAGGGTAAGTGAACTGCTCGCCCCTGAGGGCAGGGCGAGAGGATGGGTAGCCATTTTAAGATTCTTCTTTTGTTATTTTGTTTCACTTTTGTTTTAAGTTGCCTGTCCCTGGAGATGAGTGAGACGGAAGAAAAACTGCTCACATCTGAGGAAAAACTATTTACGTCTGAGGAACAGATAGGGAGAAAGGACGGATGCACATGTCAGGAGGATAGAAAGGCTATAATGACTTTTTGTTGTTCCCTTTTTATTTCATTCTGTCTCGGTTTTGTTTGGCGTCATCTTGTTGGGTTGTATTATAGTAGAAATACGGGATCAGAAATTAGTAAAAAACAAACTGAAAGAGTGTTAAGTAAATTGTTAGAGGAAGGAGGCATCCCAGTAAAATCAATAGCAGTCAGGGCATACGTTGATACAATACAAAAATGTAGCCCATGGCTTTTTAAGGAGGAGTTGTTAAATATATCACAATGGAACCATCATGGTGAAGATTTAAAAAGAATAGAAAAGAAAAGCCCAGGGACTCTGCCAGTTGGCACATTGCCATTGTGGACGTTCGTATCTTGTTTGCTTAGTCCAAAGCCTTCAGTTCAGACAATGGTAGAGGAAGGAGAAGACATAATGATTCAAGTAAAAGAGAAGGTCTCTCAAGTTAGTCAGACAGAGGAAAAGATTCAAGTAAAAGAGAAGGCCTCTCAAGTTAGTCAGACAGAGAAAGAAAGTGTAAAACAGAAAAAGCCATCAGGGGGAAAGTTAAGTGTCCAACTAACAAGGCCACCTCCATATGCTGGGAGGTCCCCAACCCCCGCAGTTGATAGTTGGGATCCTGAGACAAGATCTCAAATATTAACATGCCCTGTATTTGAGGCAGGAGGGCAGCGATTTTACCAAGTTTTAAATTTCAAAACAGTGAAGCAGCTAAAAGAGGCTGTAACAACCTATGGTCCTCAAGCACCCTTCACTGTAAGCTTGGTCGAATCCATTAACAACTTGAACATGACGCCAGCAGATTGGGCTAATATGTGTAAAGCTGTGCTAAATGGAGGACAATACCTGTTATGGAAGGTTGCCAATGAGGAATTTTGCAAGGAGACGGCTAGGCGAAATGCAGCAGCTGGTTATCCTCAGAGAAATCTAGATATGTTGTTAGGAAAGGGACCTTATGAGGATCAGCAGCAACAAATTGCATATGATCCTGGCGTATACGCACAAATTGCTGCAGATGCAATTAAGGCATGGAAGACTTTACAAGGACATGGAGGTTTACAAGGTCAATTATCTAAGGTAATACAAGGAGCTAATGAACCTTATGCTGAATTTGTAGATAGGCTTATTCAAACAGCTACCAGAGTTTTTGGAAATACAGAACAAGCAATGCCATTACTAAAACACCTGGCTTATGAGCAAGCGAATCGTTGGTGCAGAGATATCATTAGACCATGGAAACATGAAGATTTAAACACATATATTAAATTATGTAGAGACATTAATGAACAAGAGCAAGTCGTGGCAGCTGCAGTAAAACAGGCTTTAGATGCCAGAGACATTAATGAACAAGGGCAAATTGTGGCAGCTGCAGTAAAACAGGCTTTAGATGCCAGGCCAAGAACATGCTACAATTGTGAACAAACAGGACATTTTAAAAGGAATTGCCCCATTGGAGGAGGGTTTAACAAAACTAGGTATCCAAGGAGTAGAATACCAGGTATTTGCCCACGATGCCGTAGAGGGAGACATTGGGCTAATGAATGCCGTTCTCAAACCACCATAGAGGGTACTCCATTATCAAAAAACGAACAAGGACCAGGTGTTTATCCACGATATCGTGGAGAAAGGCATCAGGCTCCATTGCCAAAAAATGGACAAGGGGGCCCAATGCTCCGGGGCCCAAAACCACAAATATACGGAGCACTGGAGGAACCCAGCAACCCCATCAGGGTAGTGCCCAGGACACACTGTCCATCAGATCCCTCATCAGACAAACCAGAGGGAGCGCAGGGTTGGACATCTGCGCTTCCGCCAGAGCAGTACTAACTCCAGAGATGGGAGTTCAAATCATTCCCACAGGGGTGAAAGGACCTCTTCCCAAAGGAACAGTAGGCTTATTATTGGGACGCAGCTCTTCTACTCTAAAAGGACTTATGATAAGTCCTGGGGTAATTGATCCCGATTATGAAGGTGAAATAAAAATTATAGCCAGTTCTCCAAAGGGTATATCAGTAATTTCACCAGGAGATAGAATAGCACAGTTACTAATAATACCCAGCCTACATGATAAATTTTCCAGTCGTACTGTAGAAAGAGGTTCCAAGGGATTAGGTTCCACAGGTGTAGATTGGGCTATGCTTTCTTTAAATTTAGATTCTCGCCCCATGCTAAAACTAAATATTCAAGGACATGAATTTAATGGGCTACTGGATACAGGTGCAGACCTTAGCATCATCTCTCGTCAAGAATGGCCAAAACATTGGCCATTACAACAAGCCACTCAAACGCTTCGAGGCCTAGGAGTGGCGACTAATCCCCATAGAAGTGCAATGGTATTAGATTGGAAGGATCCTGAAGGATGTGAAGGAACTATACAGCCATATGTATTGGATCATCTTCCCGTAAATTTATGGGGACGAGATGTCCTAGATCAATTAGGTTTGACATTAACAAATAACATCAACCAAAATGCACCCACTATTATGACTAGACAAGGTTTTAGGAAAGGAAAAAGATTAGAAAAACAAGAACAAGGTATAGCAGCACCAATACAAATAGATCAAGGAACAGACAGACATGGGTTGGATTTTCAGAAAGGGCCACTGAGACAATAAAAATTACTTGGAAATCAGAAAGACCAGTATGGGTTCCTCAGTGGCCCCTGACTAAAGAAAAGATACAAGCAGCCCATGACCTGGTCAAACAACAATTAGCAGAAGGACATATACAACCTTCTGTATCTCCCCATAATACTCCCATTTTTGTCATCAAAAAGAAATCTGGTAAATGGAGATTATTGCAAGATTTAAGAGCCATTAATAATGAGATGGTTATTATGGGACCTGCTCAATCAGGGATTCCTCAGTTGTCTGCTTTGCCAAAAACCTGGTATGTTTTAGTTATAGATATTAAAGATTGTTTTTTTTCAATTCCAATTCATCCTGAGGATAGTCCACGTTTTGCATTTACTATCCCTGCACTGAATCATGAAGGTCCTGATCAGAGATATGAATGGAAAGTACTCCCTCAAGGGATGGCTAACAGCCCAACTATGTGTCAAATTTATGTTAACAAAGCAATCCAGCCACTTAGAAATCAAAATTCTGAACTACAAATATTTCACTATATGGATGATGTATTATTAGCACACAAAGATAAAAACACATTGCTAGAATGTTATGCCACACTTACAAACTTATTAAAAAATTATAATCTAGAGATAGCAATAGATAAAGTACAATTAAATTTTCCAATTAATTATTTAGGAGTTCTATTATCCTCAACCATGGTCCGTCCACCAAAAATTCAAATACGAGTAGATCAACTCAAATCACTTAATGACTTTCAAAAGTTATTAGGAGACATAAATTGGATAAGGCCTTATTTAGGTATACCAACAGGAGAGTTGGGACCTTTATTTGATATCCTAAAAGGTCCATCAGATCCAAATTCACCCCGAATGTTAACGCCTGAAGCAAGAAAGGCATTAAAAATCATTGAAACATATATGGAAAATATGCATTTGGATAGAATTGATATAAGTTTGCCTTTATTATTTATTGTACTACCAACAAAAAATATTCCTACAGGAGTATTTTGGCAAGAAGGTCCATTATTATGGATACATTTATCTTATTCTCCTAACACTATTCTTACTAGGTATCCTGAGGCTGTAGGACAATTAATACTCAAAGGAATAAAAGCAGCAAAGGGAGTGTTTGGAATTTCTCCCAATAAAATTATTACTCCATATACTATGAATCAAATTGATGAGTTAGCTAATGAGTTAAATACTTGGGCAATAATCATGTGCAAATCTAATGTTTCATTTGATAACCACTTACCATCTAATCCTTTATTGTCTTTTTGGTCATTGCATCCTGTAATTTTTCCAAAAATGACAAGAAAAACACCTATCATGAATGCTCCAAATATATTCACTGATGGGTCAAATAATGGTACAGCAGCAGTAGTTACCCCTGATCAAACTTTTACATTTTTAGTACCCAAACAATCAGCTCAAAAGGTAGAGCTTAATGCAGTTTTACAAGCTTTTGTGATGTTTAAAGATTCTGTATTTAATTTATTTTCTGATAGTCAGTATGTAGTTAATGCTATAGTATCTCTTGAAGATGCTGGTAGGATTTCCCCTTCTTCTACTGTTTTCTCTTTGCTTTCCACTATACAAAGTCTAATCTGGGACAGAAAAGATCCATTCTTTATAGGACATATCAGGGCACATACAGGATTGCCTGGAGCCCTTAGTTTGGGCAATGATTTAGCAGATAAAACTACACATGACATACATATTTTCTCTACACTAGAAGAAGCTATAAATTTTCATAAAATGTTCCATGTCAATGCTAATACTTTACAAAAGCGTTTTAAAATAACTAAGGAACAAGCTAGACAAATAATAAAACAATGTCAAAATTGTGTGACCTTTTTACCACAAGTTAATCTTGGAGTCAATCCTAGAGGATTGATACCTAACCATATTTGGCAGATGGACGTCACACACTTGCCAGAATTTGGAAAATTAAAATATTTGCATGTTACAGTTGATACTTCTTCTGGATTTTTGATGGGCTCCCTTCATGCCGGAGAAAAAACTAAAGATGTTATAGCTCACTGCTTACAAAATTTTGCCACTGTGGGTGTTCCAAAACAGTTAAAAACAGATAATGCCCCTGGTTATACTTCTACCTCTTTTAAACAATTTTGCTCAACATTTGGCATTACTCATATAACAGGAATCCCATACAATCCACAGGGACAAGGCATAGTTGAAAGAGCTCATCAAACTATTAAAATGTACTTATTAAAGCAAAAAGAAGGAATTGGGAAGGGGTATATATTCCCCAAAGATAAACTTAAAATAACCCTTTTTACTCTAAACTTTTTAAATTTGGATTCATCAGGACTTAGTGCTGCGGAAAGGCATATGTGTCCAAAAAATGTACATAAGCCCAAGGTACTTTGGAAGGATATTCTAACAGGACAATGGAAAGGTCCTGACCCAGTAATTGTCTGGAGTCGGGGGTCTGTTTGTGTGTTTCCACAGGGAGAACAGCAGCCGATTTGGATTCCAGAGAGATTAACCAAAGTCCTGACCCAGTGATTGTCTGGAGTCGGGGGTCTGTTTATGTGTTTCCACAGGGAGAACAGCAGCCGATTTGGATTCCAGAGAGATTAACTAAAGCGATTTCTACAGACCAAAAAGAAGATGATTTGGCTCAAATCCATAACAACTGATATCCAAAACTCCAGTTTGGCTATTCTTACATCTGCAACAGAACCAGGATGCTTTTTTCAATATCTATTTTATTATTGCCCTTTGCCATATCATGAAGTTCTATTTTGTTTTTTGAGCTCATACAGACCTAGGTTAATGTTTTGCTGATCAGTTCTATTTTTTGACTATAGAGTTTTTAAACATTGCAATGGAGATTTCACCTGTAAAAAGTTATAAGGCCTTTACTATAATGTTATGTGTTGTATGTATTATGTTATGTGTGCACACTTGTGTTTTGTGTTATATGTTTGAATGTCCATATATCATATATGATGAGCGCTCATGATTAAAATGGATCCAAATATTTTTTTTTTTCACGTGATTTATATGGTTTAATTTATATTGAGTAAACAACTGTTGAGGATTGTTTTAATATGTAAACAAAAAAGAAGGTTAACAGATCTGTTTGTTTACTTTCACCTTTCCTTTTCATTATATTTAATAATTCTCTTAAAGATAATGTAAATTGTTAAGAAAATTGTTTTCTTTTAGTGCCTTCTGTAATGTTACATAATTTTTTCTTTAGCCATTATTGCCAGAATTCCTATCTTCATCCCAGTGCCGGTGAAGACAATGTAAATTGTTAAGAAAATTGTTTTCTTTTAGTGCCTTCTGTAATGTTACATAATTTTTTCTTTAGCCATTATTGCCAGAATTCCTATCTTCATCCCAGTGCTGGTGAAGTCAAAGATAAAACCAATCTACACCTTCTACAATAGCCATCACTGAACTGCTTGCAGAACTTGCCTGGACACATTGTGAGCTCACCTGTATGCATTTTGAACTATCTGTTGGTGCAGCGACTTGTGGTAGTGTTGGGGTATTTTTGCTGATGATGTCACCGGTGGTACAATTTTTCAAAGGAGCCCTCAATTGGCTTAATGTCATGGCATTTTGCATCCTCCTCTACTAGTGATGGTCTAAAATTTGGGGGCCAACAGAGGTGAGGCAAAGAACCTCACCCCCCCCCACTGGTGCAAAGGCCTATCCACAAGTATAGCTGTATGCTGGACCGGTAGTCAGTGACGGGTATGATCCAATTGCAGTGGTACCAACCTAAGACAGGAGGCTGACGCCTAGAGGTCAGTTCATCCGATGACGGGTAAGGACCATATGTTGAATTGGACTGCCTAACAGGCACGGTCCCTAAGCCACATGCTTGTTGTTTAAACAGAGAGGGGGAGATGTTGAGAGCCACAGCCGAAGGGGCCCCAGCAAACTTCCAGCTGCCAGCAATCCAGCTGCCGGCTGATGATTGGCTCACAGCGGCCCCAGGAACATCTAGCTGATTGGCTCCTGGGCCCCAGCAACATCTAGCTGATTGGCTCCTCTGCGGTGATGCTCATTGGACTGTTTCCCTGCCCTTTCAGACCACGGAGCTGCTCATTGGGGGACTTTTTGGCTCTGCCCACGTGACCCAGCCAATCGGCCTCAAGAGCAGGAGGATTGTGGGAGGTGGAGAGAAGCTTGTGGGAGGAGAGAGAGGCTTGTGGAAAGCCGATGGTGGCAGTTGGGCTCTGAGGGGTTTTTCCTGAGAGGCTGTTTGTTTGGCGTGTTTTGTTCTAAAAATAAAGTTAGTTTCTTTTGACAAGTGGCTTCTGATTGTGCCCAGCCAGACTGCGGCACAGCACCTTCCATAAATGACTTCTTTAGTCTTTTGCTTCCCCCATGGGGGAGAATTTTCAACCCTCAGTTTTCTCATTTGTAAAATGGGGATAATAATCCTTCTTTAGAGCAACTGTAAAGATAAACAAGAACTCTGGAAGTGCCTCATTAAAGTTTGGCATCAGTAAATATTCCTTGCATGCAAATTCTATTTCTATAAAAAAGTTAAAATTGAAAAGTTTGCAACATGAGCAAGGCCAAATCTGGACTCAGCATTTGCAGCAGCCACATACATAATTATTCGTGAAGAAACAAATTCTTTAACCTTCAATAGGCCACTGTCACTGATCACTACCCACCTGGGATTAGCATTGCCTTACAGATGGATTCCACTGTTCCCCAGCCTGCTCCGAGCCTGTTCAAAGCAAGGCATCTGCATGGCTCTTGTGGAATATTTTCTTTGAAATATAGGTTCCCACTGAGAGGAAAAACATCTTGTTTACTTTGGACATGTAGAAGCAGGGTTTGAATGGCCATCCCCTAAGGATGGGCTAGAGAGCATCGCTGTGCTGGTGGCAATGGTTTGGCAAAGCTAGATGTTACATCCAACAAGTTCTCTGATGTCTATGAGTCTTGCTGCCTGGATGAGTTGTTTTTCTTCTTTCTTTCATTTTTTAAAAATGCCTTTTATTTTTCTACACTGGTTCTTTAATTTTCTCACCTGCATAGGGTAAATAAATTTCAGTCACCATTTTATTTCTCCATTAAGAGATGGTAACAAATCTTTAGGATAGGAATGATCGATGTGCCTAAGTGACACACATATTCTAAATATGTTTGAACATTTTGCCAAAAAATGCCAAACCCTCATAGGGACCACATTGAATCATTTCAATTCTTCTCCTTCTCCTTCTCCTTCTCCTTCTTCTTCTTCTTCTTCTTTTTTTTTTTTTTTACGTAGGATCACTGTTTGACACAATAAAAAATGAAAAACAAGAATAAATAATTTTTTTTTGCTTTTTCTATCTTTTATAACTAAGATGGAAGCTGGTGATTGAAAGATAGTTATATAAACTTTGGGTGCTGTCTGTGATAGTCAGCGATGCTGGAATCCTTCCAAGAACAGAGCCCTGAGCAGCATCTGCTACCTGACGGTGCACGTTCCCACTTGTTCACTAGAAAGGCTCATTTTTACCTGTTTCAGGGCCTTGGCTTCCTCCTTTCCCAACTGTGGTACCAAAGCAGAAACAAAGGCCAATGATTGTGCTTGTTTCTTGGCACTTTTAGGGATGGGTCTTAAAGTTGATGGATGTTCTCTTGGCTACTTGGTTCCAAATGTCAGAATGCTCAGCTTGTTAAGTGTTGCTTCTTGGAACGATCCCTCTTTGGTCCCTATCCCTGTTTGGGCCCTCTCTGCTCAAACAAGGAGGGAAGGTGAGAACCCAGAGGTAAAAGGGGCAGAGTTGAAATCATTGCTGTCTGTGTCCTAGTCGTGACCACACGTGATGGTATCTCAGTTTCCTCATCTGTAGCAACAGGATACCAACAGAGAAATCCCAGGGTGTCTGTGAGATTCCAGTGAGATCATTGTTTAACAGTTTTGTGTACAGTAGGCACACAATAATTGGTGGCTTCCTACCTTATTAACATTTTCATTATAGGCTTATTCAGTTTATAGAAGGGGGGATGTTTAGTCATAATTAAGTGAACAGGAACCTGCTTCTAACATAATTTTGCAAGCACAGAGCCAAGTCTGGGCCAAACCACGGAGTTGCTGACAGTGTTCTCAGGTTGGTCACCCCATCTTTGTACCTTCTGCTCCACTGATGGTGTCTGCTCTGCTCTGTCCCTACCATACCTGGATCTCGGGAGACCTTTTCCTTCTTATGTCTCTAGGAAATATCCAACACTCACTCCAAATGAAGGTGCAAAAGACTGGTTAAGTTTCAATATATATTTGGGATTAAGATTTAATCCAAGTTAATATCCCATTCATTGTGGACTACTGGGGACAGCAAATATTTGACTCCCATATCTACACTTCTGTTTTATTAGGCAACTATGCATAGTGCTCCTTTAGAGATTCAGGCTGTGGGAGTCTGGATTATATGACTGAGACAGGTCACCATCCACACACAAGGACACTGCTGTGTAAATATAAATAGCAACAGCAAACGTTCATAGCATACTTATTACATGCCTGGCACTGTACTCTGTGCTTTACCTACATTAGTTCATTCATTCTTTTTTTTTTTTTTAAGAGAGAGAGAGAGAGAGAGAGAGAGAGAGAATTTTAATATTTATTTTTTTTAGTTTTCGGCAGACACAACATCTTTGTTTGTATGTGGTGCTGAGGATTGAACCCGGTCAGCACGCATGCCAGGGGAGCGCGCTACCGCTTGAGCCACATCCCCAGCCCCCTCATTTATTCTTTATAACAACCATATCCATTGTTTAATATTATCAGCCTCTGTTGGAGTAAGAAAACTGGGGTTCAGAGAGGTTAAATATTCCACCCAAGATCAGCAGCTAGTCAATGTGATCTAATTCCACAGTTTTTCTTTTTACCAGTCTGCCTTAGTGTCTCTCGGTACATGAGTCAGCACAATGGCCACTTCCAGTATCCTGTGGTTAGGAAGTAGCCAGTGATACAGAGAATAACTATGGACAGCATGTTTGAGAAAGTGAAAGAAACAGGAAAAATTATAAACAGCTATCACTGGTAGAAGGCTTAAAATTAAGTTAATTATGGTCCATCTGTATGTCAAAGTATTTGCAACCATTCAAAAGACAAGGCTGTAACTCCAAACTTTAAGTGAAAAAAAAAAAAAGTTGGCAAATAGCTTATTTAATTTTTCAAAGAGTGTGTATGTTTATATATCAATATAGCTGCATGTCAGACAAGGCACTTAGACCAATACTGACACAATGCAGTCTCTGCCCTGGAGGTGGGTTTCCAGTTGGGGGAGGGGTTGGATGTTTCAGGAGCTTATTTTCAGGAACCTTAGAAGGTGGGGCCTGGGCAGTGGGGAGGGATCGGGAAGGTTCACAGAGACCTGGAGTGCCTGCAACTGGGGACCTCTCCCTTCACAGGAAAGGCTGACCTGCTCTGCCTCTCTTTGCCTCCAAACCTGCAGCTGCCTCCCAGTGAATTGTCTTTGGATCCTATCCCCAGATGCCCAGCCCAGGGGCTCCAGTCCCTTCTAATCCTCTCCCACCGTGCCCTGGGATGTCATTTAAATCCAGGAGCTCCCTGGTCTCTGAGAAGGTCAGGGAATTGAAATACAAACCTGGTTGCTGACTCCAAAACTTTCTCTACCCCAGACTCTCCAAAGCTTCAGTTTAATCCCCAGATGAATAGCTGCCATTGTCCAGGTCACTGGCCACTGGCCTTTTCCTGAAGGGGAAGAATCAGCACTCTGGCTGGTGCTCAAGGATTCTGAGGGAGGCCTGGCTCCCTTATGTTTTGCTCTTTTTACAATATTTATGTCGTGTCAATTTTACCATCCTGATTTTAGAGGTTAAAAAACCTAACTTAGAGCAGGTGATAGCTGCGGCATGGAGGCCTATGGACAGAAAACTGTGGTGGCTGATGTAGTTCTTGGCATGTAGAAGGGACTCCATTAAAAGTTGTGATTTTTACACTCACAATCAGTAAGTGGCACATTAGAGACTGGCTGCAGGTCCACACAATCCCACTGCGTCCTGTGATGCTGTGGCAAGTCGCTCCTCAGCCACCACATTTGTCCAGGAGTATTCTCCCCCGCTGGCCGCCATTCCTTTCTGGTGGAAATGAGTGCATCCACCCTAACCACTCCTGTAACTATCAGTGATTCCGGAGGGCTTGTAGATCAAAGGGCTGGGGAGCTTGCTCAGGGGCGCGTGGGAGCCTGGGGATCTTTGCCAGAATGCAGTTTCACACTGTGTACCTGTGAGGGTAATCTTTCATCCCCGAGCCTTCCTTAGAAGCCTATCAAACAACTTGGGGCCTTTTCCTTCTCCTTTTTATCACCCTCTGGAACAAAGTTGGGGCTTGTGCAACTGCAGGCTTCTTTTCTGTGGGAACAATAATCTCATTTCAATATGTGTGGGCGGTAGATTATACGTTATGGGTTTGGAGCTCAGTTGTAGGACTGGGGAGGGACTGGGTTAAATAGTTGTGTGATTAACAAGCTGCTGCTTTTTTATGGTCTGGAAAGAAAAGTTTGCTGTGAGAGTTATCAGTTCAGACTGAGAATCATTCACCTGAATTATCCAATAGTCTGGGAGGTAGGAGTAGGGAGGAGCCAAGAACTTACCCTCTTCCTTCTTGAAAGAAAGAGTATGTAATGTATTCCAAGTTAAACCCTTCCCCCCTTACGTACTCCTACACACTAGAGGAAAGGTCTTCGAAGTTATGGAGGAAATGTGTATGTAATAGACACTGCTGGGTTCCATCTGGCGTGGAACCCAGCATCTGTTAGATGGTTCAGCAATTTGGGGGTCAGCTGCCAACATGAGTGATTTTGACAAGTCACACTAGTTCATCTAGTTCAGTTTACCCTTATCTTGTTTGTAAAGACAAATTGAACTACATGACCTTTCAGATTTCCTCTGAACTCATTCATTCATGAGAATCACTGAGCACCTCTTAGGACTGGACAAACCGGTATTGGGCTGTAGGGTCTATCAATACCACTCTTGTTTCCTACCTGAGTTTAGAGCCAAGGGAGACCAAGACGCTGAAGTTAGGCAGAGGGAGATCAGAACATCATCACCACCGTAGAAAAGCCCTACAGAAGTTTCAAGGATAAAGGGAATAGCAGCAATGGCATTTGTGACACCAAAATTTAGAGGGCAGGAAATGCTGAAATGCTGAAATGCTACTGGACTGTTGTAGAGGATTCCCTGCGTGGATACGGGTGTCCTTTCCCACCAGAAGTTGGAGAATATGCTCTCTGCTCTCAGATATACCTGCAACGAGAAAAAGGAGGGGAGGGGCCGTACTAACAGTTTTACATATTTCCCCCAAATGTACCCAGTAGCCAAGACATACTCCCCCCCCTCACAGATGGAGGAGAAATGAGGTCTCAGAGCTCAGTGTAAAATTTCTCCTTTTAGAGACTTGAAAAGGAAGGAGTCAACCCTGAAATGGATTGTGTGGATGATAAGTAAGCTTTCTTTTTCTCAGCGGTTGATATTTGGGGATTTATCTGCACAGAACCTATCCTATCCTGACTAAAATAAACCTGCTTCCAACATTAAGGAACAAGTCTACTGTCAAGAACAAAACAGACCTGGTTTTTGAACTCATACAGCACTTAGTCCAATGAGGAAGACAGAAAATACACAAGAGAAAAAATAATTACAACTTGTGGTAAGAGTTTGAAGGAAAGGTAGAGAAAAACAGGCAGGATGTGTATTTCAATTTGGGGGTCTGAGTAATTGTCCTTAAAAAATGACATTTTACCATGTCTGAAATGGCATATGGCAATAAAGATTTAGATTGCTTTTACCCAATAATCTCCTGTCCTTGGAATTCCTGCAAGCTCCCCTCCTGGAACAAGAGTGTGCCTTTTGTTGGCAGTGCTACTGGCTAGGACATAAGGTGCTAGTATGTCTTCTGCCTTTGCCATTGGCTGAGAAACTTCAGTATCTTCCTCTTCTTGTTGTGGTTTCTCTCATGAAAATAAAGCTTTGATTTTTATTTGACAAACATGTACTTAAAATATTAAGTATGAGTTGCCAAACGACACTAAAACCTTTTCCCGGCAACATTTGGTGACCTTCTTACTCATCTCCACCCATTGTGGTATGTCCTGCCTGGCTAAAATGTCACTGCAATGAACCTTTGAAATGTCAGGATTCTGATCCTGGTGACCAGTGTTGATAGAGAACTGGTGGGTCTTCCTTCAAAAAGAATGACGTGTGTATTAATTTTAAAGCAAAGCTCTGTGCTTTACTTCAACTGAGGGTCCAAGCACAATCTGGACAGGATTGTGCTGAACAATTATTTTGGGGGTTGAGCAGGATTCTTCTCTCTGATTTTGGTGACAGCTCCGTGGTTCTCCACTGGCCCATCACCTCCTCCCCATTCTCCATCCATATGCTATTGCTATTCATGTGATGCAGGCATTGCCCTCTCTCCAGAGATGGGCCCAAATATGGGCACACTTAGTCCACTAGAAGTTAAGATCTGACTTGGTGACCTAGTGGCTTTACCCTAGGGGAGTTTTCTTTCCTATTGGCTTTAGGCACCAGCTTCCATCTTGCCTTTGAAGACTTCCTCTTGCCATGGATGAATCTGTCACTCATTCTTGCTTCATTCTGGCCACAAGCTAATGCAAGTTGGCTTTTCCAAGGCTTCTAATGAAAAGAAATCGAATTAATATAGGTCTAAAATGCACATGAGGGAAGGAAAGAGGTTAATGGAGCAAGTGTTAACTATTTTGTTGTTGAAAGTTTTATTTATTGTTTTCTACAAATTTCTGGGTGCTTCAGAGCGGTTCTAGTCATTAATGGCCTCTGGAAGGAGCTCGTGTTTCAGTCACTTGACCAATCACTTTAGTGGGGGACATATTTATTGATAATAAATACTTCTAACTATCAAATTTATTCTGGGTATGATATGGGAAAAAACTATAATCATTGTAAAACAGAGACATGAAAGACATTTTAAAGTTGGCTACGGAAAAAAAAACCCCAAAAATAACAAAAAATTCTAGTTGAAATTTCTTTACTCAGTGGGAGTTTACATAAATGTCAATTGCTTGACTCTTTAAGTAAACTTAATGTAGTTGACTCAAATAGCTATTTTATTCTCTCTCTCCCTGGGTAATGCATTGTTCTTGGGGTATAGGTCTAAATTTAGATGGCCCAAAGGAGATACAAACCTTTAAGATAGATAAGTAGCTCAAGTTTGCCTGAGATTCCTGTCAACAGCATTTCTTCCCTTCTCTCCTTCTCTCTCTCTCTCTCTCTTGCTGGAAGGAAGAAAGGAAAAAATGATCAAATGCATTATTAAAATTTATTGTCACTATAATTAAGCTTATGAGGTAAATGTTGTAACTTCAAGTTTATAAATGGAAAACTGAAGCTTAGGAAGAGTTATAATTACAATTAATCTTTGTTCAGTGTTTTATATATTGCAGGTGGCTTTTGTGTGTGTGTGTGTGTGTGTGCGCGCGCACGTGCGTGCCTGATATGATTTATTTATTTAATTCTTCAAACAACCCCATGAGGTTGGCAACATTATCCTCAGTTAATACCCTAGGAAACAAGCCCAAGGAGAGGAAATCACTCAGCTTGCTCAACTTGTGTCCTAGTCAGATTTCAAACCCAGGCTGTGCTCCCAAGTCAGTGCCTATACCCATTAGGCTATTTTGCCCCTGTGGCCAAGGGACATGTGAAGGTCAGTTTGCTCAAAAGTTTCAAAGCTCCTTATTAGTTGTAATGATCATGTTCTTTAATGCAGATAACATAATTACATCTAGCTGGTTTCAGCAGCAAAGGATCTACTAAAGGATGCAGATAGCTCCCTAAACTGATAAAGATGCTCTTGATGATATGGAAATTAAGCTCCTGGGAAGATTTCCCAGAGTCCTTTGGAACTAACCCAAGAGAGCTTGGCCCTGGAGAGGGCTTGGCCCTTTCATGAGCAGGGTGCTATGTCCAGGAACTTCCACCCTAGCTGAGGACCACAGAACTAGGTTACATCTGCACCAGTCTATGCCAGCAGAATGGATTCTGTGCATCCTGCCTTCTTTTCCATGCACATTATTGTCCCCCTCAGAATATACCTCCCAGGGCCTGATGAACAATGTCTATGCCACACGTTGACCATGACATAACAAGGAGAATGAATTCTGTGTTGTCACTCAGAGGCATACATTGTAGGAAACCAAGAAAATGTGGAGAGGGTGTTCACCTGGGCTGAAGGGCAGATGCTCACAATTGTAGAGCTGAAATTTGAATCCAGATCTAGTCAACACCAGGGTCCATGTTATTAACCATATTATTTGATGCTACCTGTTAGAGGCCTTTGTCCCAGAGTGACTCAGGGTTCACAAAGACTGGGATCCTTTGTGAACATCTTACCTGCTCTCTTTGTGATCTCCCAAATGATAGTTGATTCTAGATCTACATTCAGTATCCACAAGAGCACATCTGATTCAAATATCAGAAACATTCCAAAGACCTGGAGTGGACACTTGAGGTGAAAACTTGAGAGTGCCCTTACCCACTCTTTCTGAAGCCAGAGCTGACAAGGCACAATAAATAACCTGCTTTGTCTCCGCTTGAGCCTCTCATTTACTTTTGGATAGGGAGCTCCAGGAGGGCGGAACTTGTGCTTTCTCTATTTCTATCTACCAGAACAAGGCCAGGTACGTTATCCGTGCTCACATAAGTGTTTTCTGAATAAGAGGAAGAATGGAGAGATGTGTGGCAGGTGGCAGTGTTTTTCTGATCTCAAATTGCTTCGCTAGAAGGAACATGGATAGTCAGGTTTACATAGTTTGTGGAGAGACAAAGAACAAAAGAACAGGCCAAAATAACTCAGAAGACCATATCTCACTCCCAGTTAAGTCATAATCCTCCCATGGCCATAATCGCTCAACCACAAGTCCCGCTTCTCACAGCCACTTTATGCTCCATAGTAAATGACGGTCCTCCTCTGCCATGACTAATTCACCTTCCACTGAAGCCAAAGCTGTACCTCCTTGTAACCACAGCCTACTCCACAGTTAAGTCACTCTGCCAACTCAACACGGTTAACCATGACGTTACCTTTCCCAAACCACCGCACATCCCATCGGAAGCCCCAGTCCTCCTTCCCCACAGCCAAGTCACATTCCATGTTAAGCAAACAACATCCCTCCTCCATCACCACTTCACACTCCATAGTAAAGTTCTCACTCCCATAACGGGAACCACTTCACACTTTGTGGTAATCCCAATCATCCCTCCCCACACCTCCTCGTATCCCAAGAAAAAACCCTGTCCTTCCTCCAACAACCACTTCACACATACACTGAGGCCCAGTCCTCTCTCTCTTCATAAACTCTGGCATCTCAGAGCAAACCCAACCACTTAATGTTCCATTCTGATTTCCAACCTCCGGATCCAATAATAACTCAGATCCTACCACAGCTTCACCCTCCAGAGTGAAGCCTGCCCCACCTCCACTACCACTTCACACTCCGTGGTCAACCCTGAGCATTCCTGCCATAAGCCCTTCATACTCCTCAGTAAACACCACCCCCCAAATCTCAAACCCTTCAGACTCCTCCATGTGCCTTTCACTCCCCAATCTTTCCTGTCTACAAACACTGTGTGTGTCTACAAACACTCCACTAAAAAAAATAATCTCAGATCTCCTTCCCCACATACTCACATATGCTACAATAAACTGAAAATCCACTGACTGCTCACATCCCCTACACATTCCACAGTAAGTCCCAAACTGCCTCCTCAAAGCCACTTCACACTCCCCAGGAACTTTCTATTCTGCCTCCCCAAATGCTTCACACTGCGCAGTGAATTCCAATTTGCCTCCCCCACAGCCCTGGTGGGTTCCATGTTAATCCCTGATCCTCTCTACGGTTAACACTCCCAGTCTACTCACCTTCATAATTCCTTTCTCTCTCCCTAGTAAATCCAAATCCTCTACTCTGACAACCCCTTTTAGCTTCACAGTTATCTTCAATCCGTCTACCCCCACAATCCACTCCACAATAAGCCCCTAATTATGTTCCTGAATAACCTTATACTCCCTAGCAAATCCTTCTCCTGTTATGCTCAGAACCAAATCACACTCCACAGCAACTTCTATCCTCAAATATGACAAAGCCTCCACACTCTGAGATCATCCCCACTCATCCCCCCCACAACCACTCAATGCCAGTGATAGTTCTGTCTTTCTCCCCATCACTAATTCCACCTCTCACCAGACCCCAGTGCTCCACCCGCAGAATGCCTTCACACTCCACAGTAAGCTCATCTCTCTGAGCTCCCTAAATTCTCCAAAGGAGTTTGGTAATTGAAATAATATTTTATAATCAAATCCTGGAAAGACATGACTAAAATGTAGCCTACAATCCTATGAGCTTATTCTCAGGATTTACAGTGCAGAAGCTATCAGATTTCCTGCATGAAGATGTACTTTGTCATGCTATTTATGTTGGTGAATACTAGATGCAATGTAAGCATGTATTTTTAAAAATAATGCCTAAATGATGTTCTCTAGCTGTAACAAGTGTAGTTTGTAAATGTGGAAACTTTCCATGCCATCCTCAGAGAAAAATATGATGAATCTGGAAAAGGTAACTCCATATTGATTATAGTTCTTCATGTGTCATCTGTGCCTGTGGGCAAGGAGAGAGAGAGAACATAGGTAAAGGAAAATATTGGAGGGGAGGTGCTGAGATTATGGATGTATTGTATACAGATTTTTACATAGTGCCTTAGCACCACTTGTGTACTGCCAGATAGACATTATTGGGGAAAGCTAGTAGGCTCCTTCAGTCCTCTTTGATTTATGATCATTTGGGATGCCTGATATGTCAAAGCATATGCAGTGTCTTTCTGAATCTTCCCAGCAGTCCTGGAAGAGAAGTCCCACCGGAGACTCAGAAACGATGAGTAAGTCATATCATCCCACATCCTACAGAGGCTAAGTGGTAGCTTTAAGATTTTTGTTCAAAATCCACACCCTTTATATTCTGCCTAACTTTGATGTGTTAATTTGGATAAAGACAAAGGAGATGAAAGGCACTGAATGGCCTGCCACTCTCTCTAGTCCAGGGGAACTATTCTGGCTTCCTTGGTGTGTATGACCTTGTTTATCTTATTCACCACTGTAGTCCCAGGGCCTCTCATAGAAGGTACTGAGGAAGTTTGTGTTGGTGGACAGTCACTTCTTTTTGGTTTTGAGATACCTGCGCCCCCCATCTACCACTCTCCAAATCCATTCTCTCTGTTTAGCTACATGGTCAATAGACTGGGAAATAGCTAGAAGCAGTGGAAAGGTGATCTCAGATAAAACACTAGCTGTGTAAGTAATTTAAAGATTCTAAGATGCTGCTCAAAATATAAGATATGATTTGATTTCTTTTGAACCAAATAAAGTGATTTTAGAAAACAAGGAGTTGACTATCACCCCCAGAAAAACTTGTCTTCCAACTACTTTATTGAACATTTGCTTTGCCTTAGGAACTTTCACAAATGCCATTTTTTTAATCTAAAAATCCCCAATTGTAACTTATACTATACTAATATCTAGTGAAATTAAATAGTAAGTGGCAGAGGGTTACCCCAAACAAGTTTGGGAGAAAAAGGGAAATAATGGACTCAGGTAATTGCCCATTAAATATATGCTGGATTTACATATGGCCCAATCTAGGTACCCAAATCAAGTTGAAAGGAATGAGTTCTCTCTCCACGATAAACAGAGTATGAGTGGCTTTTGTAATGACTGTTGGTAAAGTTAAATAGGTCTCATACACTCAGTTTAAGGGCATAACCCATAATATAATAATAATATAGTCTAGAAGACTTTTTTCATGATGAAATAATTTTAATTTTTAAATTTAATTTTTAGAATAGACATACTTTTATCTAGTTGTGTTGGTTTTACAAGCCCTTTGGAGTAGGAGCTTTGCAATTTTTAAAAGTGTTGTGTGGTAGCTGACACTCAGACTAACTAAGTAGAGTCCTTAGTAATTGCCAGTAATAGGGATGCTTTATTTTAATAACTAACACAATTTTAGTAGCTTTTGAAGAACTCCCATTATAGGTTAAAATAATGAAAAAACATTCAAGTCAATGGAATAGAAAATCATTTGCCTCTAAGAACCAAAGAAGTAGCTTAAGTATCTGAGCAAACGCAGCAGACCATCACTCTTCATTCATTCTACACTGGAAGGAACCAGAGTTAAAGTAACATTAGGCTGAGGAAGGACAAGGGCATGAGCAATTCTCAATATTTTAAAGAGCCTAAAAGAAATTCCACATTGATTTGTTACTGTTTTATAAACCACCATGTTAAATAAACCATGATTCAAGCTGGAATTACTGCCTGATTCCTGTTGATCAGAAGTTTGGATTAGTAAATTGTATAAATCTTCAATTCATTAAGAAATGGGACATTGAGTTAAGGACTAGTGAAAGCTGTCATAATTAATTTTTGGATCAAATTCTTTCAAAACATAAGATCCTTGGGAAAAACAACAAAAGAAATATTCATTGTGCTGAGAAAGCCAAGTACCAGAACATTTGTCCCTTGGTATCCATAGGGGCTTGATTCCAGGGACACCCTTAGATTTTAGAATCCACTCTAGTACCTCATTAAAATGGTGTAGTATTGCCAGGTGCAGTAGTGCATGCCTATAATCCCAGCAGCTTGGGAGGCTGAGGCAGGAGAATCTCTAGTTCAAAGTCAGCCTTAGCAAAAGCAAGTCACTGTTCAACTCAGTGAGTCCCTGTCACTAAATTAGATTCAAAATAGGTCTGGGAATGTGGCTTAGTGCTTGAGTGCCCCTGAGTTCAATTCCCGGTACCAAAAAATATTAAATAAATAAATAAATAAAATGGTGTGATATTTACATTTAACCTATACATAACCACCCATATACTTTAAATAATCTTTAAATTACTTGTAATACCATGTAAGTGCTATGTAAAGAGTTGTTGTGCTATATTGTTTAGGGAACAACAATAAGAAGAAAAGTTTGAATATGTTCAGTACAGGCACATTTTTAATAGTATCTTTGACCCGAGGTTGGTTGAATCCACAGAAGCAGAATCTGCAGATACCGAAGGCCAATCGCACTCTCTTCAGATTCCTTGTAGTACCAGTGAGTGTGGAGGGAGTCCTTCCTTCCCTGGGCTCTCAGCTGGCAGAGTCCAGTGCCCTGCTTGCCCATAAGCACAAGGAGGGCAGGCATCCTGTCTCCTTCACCGTTTTTGTTTCCCCAGGGCCTATTTATTAAATGACTTTGCACTAACACTTTCTGGCTTGGTCTCTTGTCCCGGACAGGAACTGTGCAAATCCCCATGTGTCTATTTTCCCCCTTATTCTGCTGCATTTAACTAACACCATGTTAGGGTGAGTCATTTTCTGATTGTGCCAGCCTGCAGCCTCCTAATCAGAGCCCTTTCACCGGACACGGTGGCCGCCGTGATGGGAAGGGAAATGGAAATAAGTGAGATGTTGTTCTCTCCATCCTGAAGCTCCAGAACTGCATTATGCTTTCAGGTGTGAACTTGAGGACGAAGGCACTTTCAGGCCCAGCAACAGCTTCACAGCCAGTGAGCTGGCTGGGAGCTGGGTGGATCTGGTCTCCAAGGACACATCCTGTGAAATATTGAGGCCTCAGAGGCAACTCCCAACAGGGTGGAGGAGAGCACTGGGGATGGAACAAGAGCAGTCTCACGATGGTGATGTTCCAGAGGATAATTGGAAGGAAGGGTGATGTCTGGCAGTGATAAGCCCCAGGTGTTTGTCTGCACCTTACTGGAAAGGCACGTAAATGAACAGAACCTTCCTGGCAAAGTACCTGTCTTGTAGCCACTTCCTGCTTATACTAGGACGATAATCTAAAGAGAGCTTTGCTCACACTCCATTCATTGCATGCCTGGGGGTAATCTGCCCCTGACTTTATAGAAGCTCAAGTTTGTGATGTTGGTCATACAAGGAACACAACAAACTAGTGACATCATTGCTTCCATAGCCCAAAACAAACTCCTCTCCCCGTGGTAGCTGGGGTGAACCAGAGCACCACAGAGAGGAAAGTGCCCATCAAGCTTGCTGCCACTGGGCAAAACATCATCAGGGAATAAAGGTGATGTTTTCTGGCAAAGCACCTGTTCACCCTGTTGCCACTGAATCTTCCCCAGAAGCATTTCTCAATAAACCTTATGCCAACATTTCATCCCTAGAGTATTTCTTTGGTCTCCTGGAAACCTATCCCACCTCCCAGCACAATGGGCTGCGGACATTGCAGGTGAGCAAGCAGTGATAAAGGGTCACCTGTGTGCCCACTGCTTTTCTTGAAATTCTTGCACTCATTCATGAAGACATTCACTTATTCAATAAATACTGAGTCCAACTACACGCCAGGAATTATACTAGATCCTCCAGGTGCAACAGTGGGCAAAGTCCCAGGTCCTGTCCTCAACAGGCTCCGAGTCTGGTGGACAGTGTTTTAGGTAGCTCTTCCCTACTGTGACCAAAAGACCTGACAAGAAGAACTTTAGAGGAGAAAAAGTTTATTTGAAGGCTCACTGTTTCAGAGTCTCAGTTCACGGAAGGCAGGCTCCGTTCCTTGGGGCTCAAGGTGAAGCAGAGCATCATGGTAGAGGAGTGTGGCAGAGGGAAGTGGCTCACATGATGATCGGGAAGCAGAGACAGAGACTCCACTTGCCAGATACAAAATATATACCCAAAGCTACTTCCCCAATGACCCACCTCCTCCAGCCACACCCTGCCTGCCTTCAGCCCTCACCCAGTTAATCCCCATCATGGGATTAATTCGATGATTGAATTAAGGCTCTGGGAACCAACCATTTCTCCTCCAAACCTTGTAGAATTGTCTCATATATGAGCTTTTGGGGGACACCCCACGTCCAAACTATAGCAAAGGGAGACATGGAAACAGAGAATTGCACCACAATGTGATTAGTTAGCTTGGGTGCATCTCGCCCCAACCTTTGAGGATGACGATGGAGACTGCTTTGGGGTTAAGAGACAGGGGAGGGGGAGAAGGAAAGATAAGAAACCCTGGAGTCTGGGCAAGTATCCACCTAGTGATGGAATGGATTGCAGGGCTCCTTCCAACTGAGATATTAAAGGATTTTATTAAACTCGCTGAGCTGCTGTAAATGGGAATTATAATAGTGCCTTCCAAATAGAGTTGTGCTGTTTAATGTCACTGCATGTGCAAATGTTTAGGCAAATTATAAGGGCCCCAAATTGTAGCTATTATTATTGTTGTTGTTATTGAATAAGGAATTGGAGTTTCAAAAAACCATTTATTGTTTAGAAGAAGGGAATAGGCTGGGAAAGGGCATTAGCAGGGTATTTGCTATAATTTTATCAAGGCTCTGAGATGATTAAACATGTAAGGGCAATCCTGTCAGGAGTGGCCAGTGTATTGTGAAGGAAAAGTGGGTTGAGCATTTAAGAATCTTTGGATCCAGGTGGAGGCAATGACATGCTAGAAATAACAGGTGCTCCAAGATTGAGATGCTACTTGCTGCATAAAGTATCCACTAATTCTCACAGCAGCTTTGCAAGCTTGATATTTTCAGATGGTAGCTCAGAGGAGTCAGTGACTTACTGGAAATCACACAGTAAGGCAAGAAATGGGAAGTTGTATCTAGAGTTGCCTGCATTCAAAAACTGTGTTTTTAACTGCCCTGATGCATGTCACCTGCAGGAAGGCATGGAGATACAGGTGAGGAGGACAGATGTGGGAGATGAGCTGGAAACTCCTCTAATGGGAACAGCCTGCCTGCCTGGAGCACAGTAAAGGTGCAAACCTGTGGATGAGTTGGTGGAGCACCTGCTGTGTCAGTTTGAGGAGTTTGGTGAGATTCTGATATAAAGTGAGCTGCTAGGGCACTGAGCAGGATACTGTAAGCAAGCGACTGGGACACAGGCTTGCAAAGGTTTGCAAGTTCAAATCTGAGCAGTACCACTTGCCAGATGTGTGATATTGAAGAGAGAAAGTGTTACAGAGGAGAAAGAAAGGTTGAGGCCAACAGCACAGAATGCAACCCATGTAGTGTTTACCTCTCCCAGCTCCTCGGAAGGAAGAGTTGTGGACCAATTAACATCAAAGAATCAGTGTTGGGAAATGTTCCTTAGCACCAACGAAAGTTGCCATTTGGACAGACAGAGGGAATGAAGAACTCTGATGAACTTGGTTGATAGGCACGTTGCCAAGATTAGAGAACAAGGGGAAGCAACACCCCTTGGAGGTGAAGCTTTTAGCTCAAAGAGAATGTGGGACAAGCCCAGGGTTGTCTCGATTTGCAAGGATCTTCTGAGGAGCACCACCCAGATGTTTTTCATCAAAATTCAGTTTCAAAATCAACAAAATCACTGCCTCGTGGTAGAGATTATTCTGGCCCTTGAATACAAAGGCTGGGGTTTGCAGCACAGCATTTACCATCAGTTAATGATGATATTTTCCAAGGTATCAAACATCCTGAACTTAATTTTTCTTGGGTAAAATGGGTAAGGAGACCTGACTTAACACTGGCCCCAGATATACCCTATATGGAAGCTGGAAAGACACCTTCTGACTTAAAGTGGGATGCACAGTGATCATTATCAATATTATGATAACAACTTCAGCAAAAGCAACAACATCCTGCATCTTTTCGGTGCTTTTTGGCGGGGGCTGGGTGTACTGGGGATTGAACTCTGGGGCACTCAACCACTAAGCCACATCCCCAGCCATATTTTGTATTTTATTTAGAGACAGGATCTGGCTGAGTTGTTTAGTGCCTCACTTTTGCTGAGGCTGGCTCTGAACTCAAGATCCTCCTGCCTCAGCCTCCAAACCAGTGGGATTACAAGCATGCACCACTATGCCTGGGCTTTCTTGGATGCTTTTCTTGTGAGCCTAGTCATTAACCACATGTAGGAAACAGAAATAAACAATTGACAGAGCTGTGAACTCTTTTGCCTAAGTACAGATTTGGAGGACACATATTTCTGGGAATCTGGAGTAGTGATTCTCAGAGGGTAATCCAGGCCCAGAAGCATCAACACCAACATCATCACCTGGGAACTTGTTAAAAATGCAACTCAATCAGAAACTTCGGAGGTTGCAACCAACATCTGTTTTAACAAAGTGGTAACCACTGACCTAGAAAACATGTGACTATCTGGCAGGAGACATGACCGAATGACCCCACTGCCTGATGAGGAACATTCTCAGTGTGGAAGAAAATGACGCTTTGCTGCTGAATTCAAGTCAAGTGGCCTCAAGCCCTGGAAGACACTGTGCCTACCAACCTGGACTCAAATGCGGTTCTGCTATGATTTCAGTTTCCTCCCATAGTTGGTTGAAAAGTAATCCCACCCAAATGAATGTCCACACAGAACCTGTGGATGTGACCTTATTTGAAAACAGGGTCTTTAAAGATGTCATCAAATTCAGATGATATTATACTGGAATAGATTGAGCATTAAATCCAACAACAGGTGTCTTTATAAGGAGGGAGATTTGGAGACACAGAGAGATAGGGAAGAACATCAAGTGAGGCACCCTGAGCTGAAGCATGCCAGGGACTGCCAGCAGCCATCAGGAACTGGGAGAGGGGCATGCCATGGGTCTGTGCTCCGAGCCTCAGAAGGAACCACACTGCCCACAGCTTGATTTCGGACTTCGGGCCTTCTGGACTGTGACAGCATAGATGTTGTTTTAAGACACTCGGTTCGTGGTACTTTGTTGTGGCAGCCACAGGAACCTGACACGCCCTCCCCTTTAAATGTTTCTCAATATTTAATAATCAGGAACTACTCCAGTTTCTCCCAATTCCTCAAACTCTTGATAGTTCTTCTTAGAATTAGCTCTTGCCTTAGGTCACCTTGTCCATGGTTATGACCCACATGTGTGTTTGCAGAGTGACACCTTTTCTGGGGTTGTAGATATCCAGATTAAGGTAATTAAGCCTTTGCTGGAGAGACCATATGGGATAATGGCTAAGCCTATGGGTTTGGGGTTGGATTCACAGCTGGTGTGACTTGAGAAAGACTGGTTTAATTAGATAGGGCCTCAGTTTTTTCCTTTCTGAAATGGAGAGGTGTCAGTATTCACTGTCCTGTAGTGTGGTGGGACTTAACAGCTGTCAAGCACACAGGAGAGCCACTGGCATAGAGTAAAATATGAAAAGTGTCCCCATGTTCACATCAGGACCTGCCTTAGTAGCTGTTGATGATTAGCTCCACTTGACGATTTCAGGTAACTCACTACACTGTTTCCCCCACACTAGCCTCTGACATTTGTCATCTCAGTCTGTGACATTGCCACTCATCTCTTGCTCAGGTCCAGGGTGTAGAAATTGTTCCTAACATGACCATTTCCCTCACTTCCAGTCCATCACCAAGTCCTGTGGTTTATACAACTGGCGAGCATTTCAAGCCCACACCCTTCTCTTTGTTCCTGTAACTTCCCTTGGAGTGACCTTGTTCCTTTACGATGGCAGCAATGACATCCTGAGGGGTCTCCCTGCCTCACTCCTGCTCTACGTGAATCCATTTCCATGGGGCAACCAAACTGAATCTTCAAGAGAAAAATACAATTGTATTATGTCACTCTGTAAGTATTTGTTAGATGAATGGAATAAGTTTTCCCTAATGCTCTGAAGAGATTATTAACTGACTTTTTCCACGTTGTCCTGGTCTGTGATCGAGCACTCGGGTGTAGTAGGCCCCAAGTATTTGCTTAGTGGTAAACAAAGCCAGGAACGTGGGCAATAATGACGAGGGGGCTCAGGCTTCAGGGCGTCACTGCTTCTCCCTTGTTTCACCCACTTTGGGCAGGAGAGAGGAGAGAGTGCATGAGCACCCTGAGTGCTCCAGGAGAGCCTACACCCACCTCCCCCAATTCACAGTTTTGCCACCAATGTCTTGGAGACTTGTGCCTTAAGACCCAGCTCTATCATACACTAAGAGCCCAAGACGTGCAGGTCATCCTTTCTCCCCCAGATGACCCCCCATACACCTCTGTACACCTACATGCTTTCAGCTCCACCTCCTCCTAATTCCCAGTATCTGCATCGTGTTTTGTGACATTCCAGATCAGTTGTTAGTAAAACCTCCTATTTCTTGAGCCTGCTCTTTATAAATTCTGTTATTCCTTTTTGCTCTGAAACTGAGAAAACCATTTCTGCATACAGCTCTTTTCATTTGTAGTGTTTTTTTTTTTTTCCCTTCTTGCCTCCTCTACCCTTATCCTGGAGGTGGGATAGGTGTCACTTGTCTCCTACGATGGCTTCCAGACTCTTCTTTGTTCCTCAGTGGAAGCCCACACTGAAGTATATGCGTCAGTCTGTGCCATCCATCACCCTTCTCATGACAGGCATCTAGAGACCCATAGCTCATGCCCCCAGCCTTCATCCTTTTAAGTTTTTACTCCTGACTTGCCTTTTCAATCCCACTCACTATTCATATCATCACTTGGTGACATCACTGCCAATGGGCATAAACCTTCAGTAACCTGGTCACTTAGCTCCTCTATTTCTTCTCTCTCCTCCCCAGATCTTGGCCTTAAAAAAACCCCGCTGCCTCCTGTAAGTGTGACTCCAGGTATCCCACTCTCTCAACACCACACTCTGTCTTCCTAACTCACTTGTTCTAGGACCTTGACTCTGGGCAGATCTGACTTCACCGTGACTTAACAGCTCATGATCTTGTTTCCTATGTAGCTGGGAAAGTAAGTGAAAGCAGAAGACAGTTTGCTCACAACGTCCTCGCCACTTCTACTTCCAAACACTCGCCTTTCAGAATGAACAAACAATCCAGGTTTATGTCCCAAGACCAATCTCTGCTTATTTGCACCAGAATTCCTCCCCTTTCACCCACTCAAGAATGTTGTATAAGCAAGCAACTTTTATCTCATGTATATATGTTTTCATTAGCAAATGAAGCAGGTGTGTGATTCCTCCCACATCCAAACTCCTTCTCTTGATGCCAGGTTTCCTCCCAGCTCCTGCCACATGTTCCCCTCTATCTATATTCATTCCTGTGCAATCTTCTGGCCTGCGTATCATCTATAGACTGATGACTCCCAAATTTGCAACACCAAGTTTGTATCTTCCCTGCTGTTACACAAAATTATATCTAGCTACTAGTTGGACACTTGCACCTGAATGTCTGAGTTTACCCCAAAGAGTCTTCTCCACCTCAATAAAATGGCAATGTCATTTTTTCATTAGACTAAAAAATTCTAACTCCTCTTTTTTGGCCACATCCCATATTTAATCCATTGGCTTTGTATTAAAAATATGTGCAGGACACCTGTTCTCCATCGCTCCCTCTCTAGCCCTGCCACTGGGATGCTTTCATGGCTTGTATGTGTATTGTCTCTGTCTCGGCCACTTACAGTTCCCCCATGCAACACAATGATAAGCACTCTGAGAAAGTAAGTGGTACCACGTCTCTGCCTCCACATGTTCTTCTCATCATCTGCATTGCTTCCTTGGCATTTGGGGTGGAGAGGGGTTTGTATCATTTTTATCTTAAAATATTCATCCATTTTAAAACTTAGCTTGGGGTTTAGCCTCCCAGACACAGGTTATCTGTCTCTTTTGTTTTCCTTTTTCTCCCTCCTCCTCCGTCTGTTCCCCCTCCTCCTCCCCCATCCTCTTTTTTCTCTCTCACTCTCTCTTTCTCTCTGCAACTGATTTGAAGCCTGGCAATCCCCCCTTTCTCATTAGAATTAGGATGACATAGAGAAGGAGAGGAAGTGAATCAGTGCCCAGTGTCCTACCTCCCTTGGGTCCTCTCATTCTGTTGGTTCAACTTTCTAGACTGCCACTCAACATGATGGATCTCCCCAAATTTATCAGAAGCTAAATTTGTTTTTACTATGGACATTTAAATATATATGTATAATTGAAAGAATAGTGTCATGAATCCCTAGGTAGACAGTGCCCTAGAGTCCTCACTTTTTCCTCTGTCCCTATGAAAATCAATGACTAATTTTTTCTTCCTTGGATAATAGAACCAGACAAAGAAGAGAAGCGTCATTGTTTTGAGTTATAAGGTCATATAAAGACATAACAGTGTGAAACACCATAGGGTATAGCATCACTTTTCTCTACCCCAAATATCTCCTTGGGATACGGAAAAGAAGTATAGGAGAAACCCTGGAAGATAAGCATGCACCCCCCAAAACTTGGATGTAACTGAAAGAGACTGATTTATACCACAGCCTCATCTAGGAGCCTGCAAACTTCAAACATGAATATTGGGATTCAATCTCTTTTATGTTCCTTTCAGCTAACACAAATCCTGGCACTGAAGAATATATCCATAGAGGAATTTCAAATAATGAGTGAACAGATTAGATAATAGCATCAGTATTCACAGCCAGTGAATAGGACAGGACTGAACTTAGAAAATGGTAAAGACATGCCTGTTCTTTGGTTCAAAAACCAGTAGCCAAAAAAATATAGACAACAGAGCTTTTTCCAAATCACTTATTGTGGATGAGGAATTAAATTCTATTTAATGTAATAACAATAAGATGGAGCTACAGAAGAAAGAGGAGTGGAGAAAAGTCAAAACAGTTTTGGCAAAGTGCATGGTTTAAGGGTGCTGAGAGAGCTTTCAGAGTATGGGAATGGGTTTGGGTACCTGTTTGAGGAACATTGACAACCTGTATACATATAGTGAAGTGATTTTATATTGGGCTCATCTGTGAAGTGGTTGAATAATCAGGCCTGGAAAGGAACAAAGAATTAATGAAGATTTTGATGAAGGTCTTTAGGTATAAAATAGTTGTCACATAGAAGACACCATTGATCTTTTCTAGTTTGCTCCAGGGAACAGGAAAAAGAGCTGACAGATAGTTACCAAAGACTTCCAGATTGGTATAAGGAAAAACAATGGAGTTAGTGTTCTGGCAGGTGCTGAATGCCCACTTAGAGGGGGTTGGAAAGGTTTCAGCTTTGGGGAGGAGGTAATTTCTGCAATGGCTTAAATCTTAAATGTCCCCTGAAGGCCACATGTTGAAGGCTTGGTCCCCAGCCTGTGGTGCTGTTGGGATATGGTGGAACTTTTAGGAGGTGGGGCCTCGTGGAAGGAAGTTAGGTCACTGGGGGTGTGTCCTTGAAGGGTATGTCTGGACCTCAGCCCCTCTTTTCTCTCTCTCTCTGCTTCTCAGCTACCGGGAAGTCAGCAGCCTTCCTCATCCATGGGCCACCCACCATGATGTTCTGCTTCACCAGAGGCCTCAAGCCATGGGGCCAAGTGACATGGACTGAAACTTCTGAAACCATGGAATACATTTTAAGTTGTTATCTCAGGTATTTGGTCATCGTGATGGAAAACTGTCTACCACAGCTTATAAGACTTCAGAGTCCTCAGATCTGACAGTGTATAGGTTCTTCCTCCTGGATGTTCATTCAGGCAACATCATGAGAAGAGCACCCATTTAACCATGGAAGCTCCCCTGCTGCCACCTAGGAGAGCCACTAACTCAAAAGACAGACTGATAGGAGAAGAAGAGGTTTTATTGGTGTCTGGCTGGCATGTTAGAAGATGAATGGCTTGCACCTAGGTCCATCTTGCTTAGTGTCACAGAGGGAAAGTTTATACAGCATGTTTTGTGGGAATGTGGCAGGTGGGTGCCAGGGTGGTTCATTAGTTTTGAGAAATGGCCAGTTCTGGAATATGGGTTGTGAGTGTCTTACCTTGGTTATGAGTTCCCGAGTCTTCCTGAACCTGTGAATCTAAGAAAGCACAATTGTTTAGAAGTTGGCTGTTTGAAGGCTTGAGCGTCTGGCTCCCATCACAGCCAGCCTCCACTTTATACTTTTTACAACTTCTTTTTTAACAGGGACCTTTCCTGTAATCCGGGAATGGGGAATATGAAGCAAAAGGGGTTAGTACGTGTAACAAACTCTGCAGTTTATCATGAAGATATGGAACAGGGTGCAAGAAGAGAACAAACTATGGTTATAAATTGGAAAGAAGAAAGGAAAGGGAGGAGGAAAAAAAAGAAATTTTAACTCAGAGTGTGGCTTCACTTGCATCTCTGCTTTTCCAAAGAGGCACCAGGATGCAAAGTGGAAGAGATACAAGCAGCCAGGATGTGTTGACTGCAGTTTTCTACCGCTCCCTGTGCATATGACTTTTGAGCCATAAATTTGTAGCTCCTTCAAGAGACAGGACCTATTTTCCCATCTCTGAAATTTGGGTTGACCATCTGACTTCGTTCAGCAAATACAATGTCATATAAATGATTCTGTGTTGATCTGAATCCTAGGTCTCCAGAGACATGTACTTTTTTCTCACTTTCTAGGAATGACAGCACTGTCATGAAAACCAGGCAGGCTTGGCACCTGCAGGATGAGAGTCCAGCTGAAGCAGAGCCCAGTTGTTTCAACAGAGAACATTGCAGATTAGCCAGTGCCGGTTGACCCCCGAACTTGTGGATGTAGACAAGAACCACAGAGCTGCCTATCCAACCCACAGTGACTGCAGAAGCATGCATGAGCCCAGCTGAGACCAGAAAAACTGCCCAGCTGATCTGTAGACTTGTAAGCAATATTCATGTTTTAAGCACGGAGTTTTAGAAAAGTTTGTTACACAGCTGCTGCTAACTAATACACCCATGCAGACAGGCAGACCTGCACCTCAGCATCGTGTGAACTTCAGCAAGGCTACTGACCCTCTCTTAGCTTGAGTTACTGTATCTGTAAAAATCTGGAACCATATCTGGGTACTGTTCCATTTTGGGAGAGAATTCAATGTAATAAATTATACTAAGTAGTTTTCATGGTGCCCAGCACACAGTGAACAGTGAAAAATTTTGTCCATTACTAGTATTTTTATGAGTAAAATGGATCAAAGTGCCACGGGAGAAATAAAGACATCACACAGGAATAAATTCCATATGACATGCTTCCTTTCACACATCAAAAAGGTGAAATAGTTATTTTCTTTATCTTTTTTTGATTGATGTGTTTATTTTGAGAGAAATCACTTCCTTTACACTCTGCGTACCGGGCACATGTCCAAACCAACACAAAGAGCTTTAGACGATGACACCCTCTCACCTACTTCTCTGTGGCAGCCACATACACTCTTTGTTTTATAGCTTCTCTTGTGAAGGCTCTTTTTCTGCTTAGTTGATGGTAGGTGTTGAAATTTAAAACTAGTCAGGACCAAGGGAATGACATACTTTTGAGCCCTCCCCAAACAGAAGAAGAACGGAGCAGCCCTAGAAGGTCTTTTGATAGGAATGTGTTACAACAAAGGCAGAGGCTAAATCTCATACTTTGAAACAACCTTTAGAGAAACACACTGCACTGAGAACTTTGCGTATTTTACTAATCCATACATTTCAGGATCCAAAGCAGGGACTTAGAGTCCCTTTTTCTGTAAGGGTGAAGATGTCACAAACTGAAAAGTAATGATGTAACTTAGCAGTGAAAAGGACCACAGAGTCAACCAGTGGACTCTGCGTTTCACTCACTCATTTCATTCCTGGATCTCTCCAAAATCATTTCCTTCACTTACCATTGCATGTTTCTACCACTGAAAACCTCATTTTCTCAGGAAACAGCTTATTTCACTGTTTTTGACATTGTAAGAACAGGATTCAAGCACAGTTAGTTAGTTGGGGGACATTATTCCAGTATGTAAGGTAGGGATGTGGAGATCTGCCATGTGGCATGGAAGGAAATGAATACGCAGTGTATTCTTAACCAGGTTGTTGCTTCAGGTAACTGGAACTAAATCCTGCGAGGGAACTCTAGGGACCAAAGTTTTTTAAGACATGCACCTCAGAATTATTTAATCTGGGGAGTGAGGGAGCTGAGGTGTTTATGTTCCAGTTGGTACGGTTGCTGGCTGAATCTGCTAATTCCTGGTGCAAGTGGCAGGCAGGAGTTAATGACCTGCGACATACCGGCACACCAAACTTCAGCCTGGGGGGAAGGAGAATGGCCCTGTAGTTAGGCATTGTCCTTGTGCACACCAATAGGGTAACAGCTGACAAAGACTGGAGCTCCAACAAAGTGTGCCGGAGGCACAGAAATCTGCTCTTTGCTGGAGAAAGCACCTGCCATTTTTGTTTCCCGGCATGCTCTCCTTTCGCTTCCCTCTTCTCTGGAGAACCTCTCCTTTCTTTGTATCAGTCTGTGTAATTTGGAAAGAACTGATCCTAGCTCCTCCTAGATGAATGCCGACCCAGAGATCAGCACATTGCCCCATCCTAGCCAACAATTACACGGTATCTCAGATGTATGGTGACTGGTTTACAGTTGGGTATGGGAGCAAACCAGTTTACTAGAGGCAATCCTGGGATTTCCTTAGAGCCGTTGGAAAAGGACAAAAGTTCTCTCTGATGGGGCTACAAACTGAAAGGTCGTGAACCCAGACGTTCTTGGGGCCCTTTTTGTCAAACCCTCAGAATGAAGCCAACAGAAGGAAACAGTCGACCCATACAGTTTATCCAGCTGGTTGTTCTTGGGCTCTGGGAATTGATTGGTTTGAATTGGGTCCTGCCCAAGACACTTGTATTCAGTCTCCATCTATCTGCCTTGAGATTTCTTCACATTTTACCTTGGATTGCTCAATAGGGACATAGAGACCAAACCTCACCTCTCTTCCAAATACTATTTCAAAAGAGAGAAAGAGACTTATTTGATGTAGGCAGTGGATAAAAGATAGGCAAAAGACCTGAACAGACATTTCTCCAAAGAAGATATACAAATGACCAAAGGTGTTTGAAAATTTCTCAGCATTAACAGTCATCAGGGAAAAGCAAATTAAAAAAAAACAAACAACTCATAATGAACTATCATTTCACACTTGTCAGGAAGACTGTCACAATTTCTATCTATCTATCTATCTATCTATCTATCTATCTATCTATCTATCTATATGATATCAAGTATTAGAGGGCATATGGAGAAATTAAAACCCTTATGTATGGTATATAGAAATGCAAAACAGTGTAGTTACCATGGAAAACATTATGGGCTTCCTAAAAAAAAAACTAAAAGTAAGACTACCATATGAGCCAGCAATCTCACTTCTGCATATTTATCCAAAAGAATTGAAATTAGGATCCCAAAGAAACATTAGCACTCCCATGTTCACTGAAGTGCTATTCACACAAGCCAAGTTGTGCAAACAACCCAAATGTCCATTGACAGATGGATAGACAAAAAGGTGTGATGTACACACATACAGTGGAATACTATGCAGCCTTAAAATAAGGAAACTTTGCATTATGTGATGACATGGACGAACCTTGAGGATATTATGCAAAGTAAAATAAGCCAATTGCAGCATGATAAATACTGCATTTTCCCCCTTGTATGAGATATCTAAAGTACTAAAATTCATAGAAATCAAGCCTTGGATGGTGGCTTTCTAGGAGCTGAGGTAGAAGGAGGAAATGGGGAACTAGTCACTGGGCATAAAGTCATAGTTAAGTAAGATGGATGACCTCTGGATATCTGCTGTGCAACTCTATGCCTCCAGCCAACAAAGATGAATTGAATACTTAATGCAGATTTTATGTTAAGAATCTTTATCACAAAATAAGGTTTAAAAAAATGACAATAATATAGTTAAAAATAAACATGGAAAGTAACAAGATTAAAAAAATTACACATAAACAAGAGTTTGGAATTCTAACACATTTGGATTTGAAACTTGGCTCAGATGTTTACTAGCTATGTGGCTAAGCGTAAGGCATTTAAATGTTGCAAACCTTAGAATGCTTGCTATTGGTCTTGAGCTATACTGTGACTTACAGTTACTTGTCTCAAATTCTCGGTGACATTGAAAGATGGAGATGATAGGGTTGATAATATGTTCAGAGTCTAGCTGGACTGAGAACCAACCAGCATGGGACCCACTTGCTCAACCTTGTTAATAACTCTGGACTTCAGGCTTCATGATCCAGCTGCTTTAGAACAATTCAGGAAGTTTCCTCTGGATGATTGGAGAAGTTACCCTGCCACACTCTATGGTCAAAGACCGTTGAGCTCTTGATGATGTCTAAGTTCTGTGCAAGCCCAGAACTCCCAGTGCAGCTAGCAGAAACAGCCTGGGAAGGGAAGTGGGGTCCTCTGAGACCAGATTCCATCCCTCCTACCCAGCTCTGGTTCACAGGCTGGGAGCAAGGAGCCCCATGGCCTGTGGATGACACAGTTTCCACTGTAGGCTTTGTTTTTATTCTCTGTCAAAGAGGACTTTATGCTCTGAACTTCATGGAAGTTTAAAAAGAAAAAAAAAAGCATTGATTTTCAGATGAAATATTTCAATCTTGGACTCAGCCCAAGAGGGATTAAAAAAAATTGGCAAGTGGAAGGAAAATGTTCCAGGAGGCTTTTAGAAATGCCAAGTGTTCACCAAAAAAATAATTAAACCTTCAAAGTGCCTCGTTTGTAGGCTTCAGTGAGGGTGGGGTAGGGGTTTCTGATATACTCACCTGATCCTGGCCCACTTCCATATTTCCTGAGACATCATAATAATGATCTAAGCTTATGTAGGACTTTATGCTTTCAAAATTCCTTTCCACAATTAACTCAAATCTTTATCATATTATCACTGCAAAGTAAGCAAGGACAACAGAGGAGGAAATTGAGGCACAAGTAGTTAAAGTGACAGGCCCCAGAGCCAGTTGCCTGTAGAAGAAGATGGTCTTTAGATACAAGACATAGCTAAGGTTCATAGATGGTGCTACTGTGGCTTGCTGTGTATCTGTACCTTGTTAACTGACAAACTGTGACCCTTGATTGCTCACCCATAAAAATGGGATAGCAATGTGGCACAGAATGATGTGAGCATCTAATGAGATGGTGGTAGAAACATTATTTGTAAACCAGAGTGTCACTTAAATGTTATGTGTGATTTAAGCGCAATTTAATCTCCAGTTAAGAATGTAAATGGGAATTCAATCCATCACCTATGTCCTGAGTCAGCATTATGACTTCCGATGACCCAGTGTCATCTACCTCAAGTCATCATCACTGGTTTACGGGGGAGCTGGAAGGTTCAGTTGTTCTTCCAAGTTCTATGGGGATTACAGGGCCCAGGGGCTCCTAGTCACTTTCACCCCTCATCGGATGGGGTTGAGCAAGACCCATGTGGTATGTGCTGCTTTTTCTCACAGTGACTCCCTCTGCTTCCCGTGGAATGGCTTCTTATGTAATTTGGAGTGACCGTGTTTAATGTTCAAGAACTGCATAGCGACTGCTTAGGGAATATGACCTATAGAAAGACATCATCCAAGCCCTGGCGGACTCTGTGTTCTCAGACATCAAAAGAAAGGCACACCGACTACTCCAAACATCTGCCAAATCATGTCTACTGTAACAAATAGGAAAGCAACCAAAAATCAAAACAGTGACTGCACAGAGAAGATTCGCAAATCCCCAGATGTACCATATCAAGGAACTGAACACATCCACACGATAAACTTCCTATAAATAGATTCTAGCTCTTCATCATTGCATGTCTCAGCTACACATATTTAAAGAGGAAGCAATGCAATATGGATGTGTATGTTTCCTAATTCCCAAGTAAACTATGGAAACTGGGACGAGTATTTTATCCATGTATTCCCAAAACACTTGGATAGGGTGGAGGAACATATTTATTAGGACCTTCTTCAGTGTCGCGTGCTGTACCATATTTTCACATTATTTCACATATTTGAACTCATCCTTAAATTACAGGTATCATCCCCATTGGCAGGCAGAGAAACTGGCTGGAGATGGATAAAGTAACTTGTTCAAGGTCACATATTTAATAAATTATAGAACCAATACTCATGTTTGAATGTTTCTTAGTATATTCCTTAGCTTTTCACAGAGTACAGTATTCATGCCTGACAAATAGGTGTTTATAGACATATGTTGTCATATTATCATATCTGAAATAGTTCTTGAAATAATGCTGCTTCTGACCATGATGCTACATCTGGATGTAGCATTTTAAATGCAACATTCTGGATAGAAACAGACTTTTGGAATTCTGTAATTCTAACTTAGGTACCAGATTTTGGACTTCACTGTAATAGACTTGTGCTACTTACCCATTCTGGTATAGGCAAAAACCACAGATCACAGTCCCAAATTAAAGTGCTATAAGGATTTTAGATGAATTGATTTGTTAGTCCTTTAAGATGGAAACTACCTCTACTTATATATTTCTTATTTTACAAATTCAGAAAATTAGATAAAGAAAATTTGTCCAAACAGAATTGACATTCACGCTCTGAGCTCCAGGAGTTTGATTTCATTATGCCTGTGATTCTCAAACTTGATTGCACTTTAGAACCACTTGGGAATGTTTCATACTCAGTAAAGCCTCAGTCGGGCCTGAAGAGATTCATATTCAGTTGATGGTGGATGAGGTAATGGTATACATGCTTTTCAAGTTGTCCATTTGTTTCTATGTACAGTCAAGGCTGGAAGTCTGGCATTAAATAGACCATATCTAGGTATATTAGTGCATCCTGTGATCCAGCAATCAGGGAGGCAGAAGAATTGCAAGGCCAACCTGGGCAACTTAATGAGAACCTGTCTTAAAAGTAAAAAAAAAAAAAAAAATTAAAATGGCTGGGGATACAGTTCCAGGGGATAGAGCACCCCTAGATTCAATCCCTAGTACCCTAGTATCGCAAAAATAAAGAAGGAAAGAAGGAAGGAAAGAAAAGAAAAAATAAAAAAGAACAAGAAAAGAACAGAGTACTGGCCAGGCTTGGTGGTACACATCTGGGATCCCAGTGGCTCTGGAGGCTGAGGTAGTAGGATTGTGAGTTCAAAGCCAGCCTCAGCAAAAGCAAGGCACTAAGCAACTCAATGAGACCCTTTCTCGAATTATAATACAAAATAGAGCTGGGGATGTGGCTCAATGGTGGAGTGCCCCTGAGTTCAATCCCTAATACGCACCTCCCTCCAAACAATGCTCTACCTATGAGAAAATCGGAACTAAGTGTGTATATATATTAATTTATAAGCCTACCCTTCTCATTGATTTCTACAAACCAGGTTGTCTGAAGTTTTAATATGAAATGAACTTATAATACAACTGGTTAAAAAATGATTTTGGAATGAAAACTGCATGTGGTTTCGATGTCAGACATTGGGCTAGGAACTTTATGTGGTTTATTTCAGTGAATCCACAGAACACGAGGTAGGTGTTTTTGCTATAGGCCAGGTATGTCAAGCAGATTTCATTTGGCTTCCTCCCAATCTGGTTGATTGCTGGAGCTTGCAGGTTTGCCACTCTCAGTGTGGTCTATGGGCATAAATTGGGAGCTTGTTAGAAATGTAAAATCTTAGTGCCCCCACCCTCCCATTCACCTAATTAAAATATCAAGATCTACGTTTTGACAAGATCTCCAGGTGCTTCCATGCATGTTATAGTTTGAGAAGCACTGGTGTAAAGTCCTGTCTTGAGAAGATTCACTACTCCCATTGAAGCTGGGATAAACAGGAAAAAGTGCTCTGATAAATCTTCCATGTTTGGCTGGGCTGAGGATGGACCAGCACCTCATGAGTCAGGCATTTATCATTTCAGCTTCAAATGCCAACACAGAGGACACTATGCGTAGAGGATGTGTACATAATGGGTTCTTTATTTATCACTGGTCTTTTCTTACTAAACAGCTACTTCGATCCTTCACCAACATGACTGAGGGGACAATGTCCATTTGATCCTGCCTTTTCTGTGCGTTTGGACATTTCTCACCATGTACAGTGTCCATGATGGGGGGGTGCAATAGTCCTCAAGGTTTGGACTTCTGCTCACAGGCCTTCCTAACCGTGTACAGAATGGCAGCCAGGGTTACCAGCAGCTAGGGTCAACAGCTGTCCTGCTATTCCAGAACTAAGACGTTTCTGGGGATAGAATGTCAGTGCTAGAGCCTGGCTAGTCCTGAGAGGACGGATGGTCACCTGACCTGCAGCCCTCTTCTTTCTCATGCACGATAGGTCTGTCTTTTCTGCTTGTTCTTACATGTTTTTCTATTAGATCCACATTCTCTGATTTCTGGTAGTAGGGTATTATTTTCGGTCTTTTTTTTTTTGTCAAGAGACATTACTTACAATGTGTAATCCATATTAAAAGAAAATACCATGTGTCCCAGAAAAATGAATCTGTGCTTCCTGCACAGCACAGTTGTGTCCCCTCTTTCATCCTGTTGCCCTCAGCAGCAAGATCACAGGAGTGATTGTCTATTCCGTTTTGCCAAATCCATGTGGTTGAGAATGGCTTGTAGAAGAATATTGCAATTACAATTTAGAAGACCTGTGTATTTCTCATCACCTTGAATTCATATTAATTAAGACCAAGGACCTATTTTTGGGCAATATCCTAGGGCCACCAGTTGTCTGGACCCAGTGGTAGGATTTATTTCCCTTCTTATAGTAACACTTTCCTTTGATTCTTTAATGTGGAGTTATAGATGATCTTTCTGCCACCCTTTTGGGTAATTTCCTGAAAGTGGAGGAATTAGAGTTCCAACCATAAAGGTGAAAATTTTGGGGTTCCCTTAATGTTTGACATTTCATATTGTAGGTGATCAGCATGTTTTAGATTATTGGATGGATGTTTCCATCTTAATCTTTGCAACTTGTTAGATACATAGCTGAATAGGTTAAATTGAAAAATAACAAAGTCTAAAAGCATGTAGCTCTGACTTTCGTTTGGGAGAGAGTGACACTGGCCGATCCCAGCTATCTTAATTTGGTGACTTAATTATAATAAATCATATAGAAGGTGATTTAAGGGATCAAAATAGAAAATGAAAGTGTTTTCTGCCAATTCTCCCACACTAAAGAGTCATTAAGATAATGATTCTGTAAGCTTGGCTTATATGAATGTAAGAAAAACTTCATTATATTAATAATTAGCCACTTATCATATCAATAGTTGCAGTGGACATGAGAAGACTGTGTGATAATTTGTATAATCAAATCACAGTTGGTTTTTCCTTTTTGAAGTCACATTATGCAAGGGGTTGTCACAGGTGTGGGTTGGACTTTCAGGAGTACATAGAGTGTGCTTGCATTGGAAGGGACTTGGGATGACTGGTGGCAACTCCTCCACTGGCCACCACTTTGCACGGAGCTGCCATATGATTCCCTGCTCCCCTCCATACCAGGTTCTTAGTGATCTCTCCCCTAAGACACAGCAGCTGAGCCTCCAGAGACTCAGCTCCAGTTTCCACAAGTAAAAGCAGGCTGAGCTGCTGCTTTGTTACTGTCAGTTTTTTTTTTCCAATAAGGAAAACTATACACAAGGAACTCTAATAATTTGCATTGCTTGATAATTTTTGATAGGCAGGCTTTCATATTTTGTTTATCACAGTCACGTTGCAATGTAGTAATATTGTGTCATTCCAATGTTCCTGTCAGTCATCCAATGTTACCTAACCTTCGATTCTTAATTTCAAACAAATTTGGGGAATCATTGTATAGTATTTTGAGCATGCATGTTGGTACATTTAGTTTTAGTTCATTGTGGGAGATCCATTTTTACTTTCTAGGTGTTCACCGTTCGGCAGAGAAATATTTCTAATCTGGATCTATCTACTCAGCAACAAAAGACTTTAACTGCCAATTGTGTTTGTGCACCATGTCAGGGCATGGGTAGGCATCTTTGGAACTGATCTATTTTCGCATTTTTTACAAGCCTATGACATCTGTGGTCTGAATTGTTCTTATTTCCTTTAATGCCTCAACTTTGGGTAAGCACGCCATAATAGAAACAAGTATTAAGTTTGTTTACTGGGAATAATATAGGATCTTTGGTTAAATGGGAAATCTACGTTTTCATAGTGTGAAAAACCACGAATATCTGTAACGATGGGTCTGATAAGTCTGCCACTCGTGAGGTAGGCAAACGTATTTGCCCATTGACTGAATATAGGACGTCATAACGTCGATCTTCCTGCCACATGGTTTGGGTGGTAAACACACTCCTGCCTCTTGAATCAGATCATACGTGGAGGAGGCTCGCTAGATGGCCACGGCTGTGGGAAGGGCCTTCTTTGATCTATGTTCCCTTTCACGTGAAGAAATTCCATCACACTTGTGCTCCTGGGCTCTCTCCAGCCCTCACTGCTCTCTCCCCAGAGGAGGAGTGCTCAATGTCACTTGTGAATTTGGAAGGAAAACTCGAGCACATTCAACCTCGGCCCTTCAGTCCCACCACCGCAGCCCACAGAAGGTCTGCTCACAGAGCACATGCTCTTCCTCTTAACCACACAGGAAATTTTATGAAATGGTCTTGACCAAAACTTGGGGTTTTCCAATATTCCCTAGGCCTGGAGGTACATCTGTCCACTTCTGGGGCTTTGACTGGGAAGTTCACATGTCTACAGGTGTAAACCCATTCTCCTCAGTGGTGTTTCCTAGATTGAGGGTATTATGTTCATCTCACGCTTGCCCAGAGGCAGGGAGACGTTATAGGGGAGTGCAGAGGGAATGACTGCAGTCACCTGAGATTCAAAGCCCAGCTCTGCCGTCTGCCCCGCTGGAGTGGTAAGGATTAAATTAGTTACTACCCATGAGGCATTCTGAACAACACAGGCACAAAGTAAGTATGAGGGTTTAATATTAATGTTACCATCTTCATTGTCCTGGTAGTTCAATTCACAGACCTAGAAAAAGGTGTCATTTGCCAGGCACAGTGGCACACACCTGTAATCCCAGCGGCTCAGGAGGCTGAGGCAGGAGGTTTGTGAGTTAAAGCCAGCCTCAGCAAAAGTGAGGTGCTAAGAAACTCAGTGAGACCCTTTCTCTAAATAAAATACAAAACATAGGGCTGAGGGTGTGGCTCAGTGGCTGAGTACCCTGAGTTCAAACCCCAGTACACATGCCCCTAAAAAAGGTGTCATGTGCTGCCACCTCCAAGTCACCAAAATAGAGTTTTCTAGACCAACCTATGAACCCATTTCAGTTTCAAGTCATTCTGTGATTAGGCTAGTCCTACACTCTAATGGTTCTCATCCCCAGAATTATATTTTTAATTGTAGAGCCAACTAATCATGCTCATGTGATATTCTTAGTGAGCACAGTGCCCCGTGGGGCTTCGAACCCTCCAGTCTGGCTTCAGCTCACTTTCCCGGTCCTGCCTTCCTATCTCCCCCTGCCTTGGCCCCGCTCTGCCACGGCTCCTGGCTCCTGCATCACAGCATGCCTCTGCTCTTGCTGTCTCAGGGGCTTCCCCTTCTCTACCTGCTAAATTAGAGCCCACCTTCATGGCTCATCTCACAGGCTCATTGCTGGTGAAAACTTCCCCCCCCCCCTCCTCCTCGTTTCTGGGGCCCCCCTCTGTATGGCAAAAGCAAAAGGCCACATCATGCTATTGTAACATGCTCACCAGAGGCTGTGACATTCACGTGAACTGTGAGCTCAGGAAGGCCTGGGCGTGGGCTCCTGTCCTCTGCACTCTTGTGTACTGTCCTATCCAGCACCTCACACAGTGACCCTGTCCCTCAGTGATTACCCAGGCACCTGAATACAACAGGTCTCACCGATGCCTTCTTGGATATTAATCAAACGTATCCAGGTCTTTCGTCTCAACCCGTCCATGGGTACCTCTTTGGGTCTACTTTTAGTAGCCTCTTATTTTAGCTCCCGTATTCTATGCTGGTCCCAATTTAGGTTATTCCCTAAACAGTCACTGGGACAATGGAGTTAAAATATAGACCAAATTAGGTCACTGGCCTGCCTGATGTATTTCTTGTCCCGACACCAAAGTCTCAATTTTGACTCTCCAGCCCTCACCCCCTCGCTATTACTCATTTCGTGTAGCACCAGTCCCCTTGCAACTGCACCCCATCAGTCTTGTCTCCTTTTGGTTTCTTAAACAAGCCAGGTTTTCCCATCTTGGGTCTTTTGTATACTGTTTCTTGTACCTGGAAATTTCCACCTTAATTTTTTCTTCAACAACTAAATTTTCCCCTTTAAATCTCAGCTTAGACATCTCCTCCTAAAACACCCTGACCCTCAATCTAAAATGAGACTGACTCCTCCACTGCATAATTTCCCATACTGTTTAATTGAACACCTAAGCCCCTTTTTTTCCTGTTTTTCCTATTTCATTAATAGTGGTTGGTAGCAATATTTGGAGTATATTTTCCAGTGTTTTTTTGTTTGTGTTCTCTGCTAGATCACAAAGACCATCCTGGTGTCGTTGGGTGCTCAGGCACAAGCCCACAAGGAGGCCCAGGAGAGATGTGCTCATAGGAATATAGTTCATGGTGGACTCTGACATCTTAAGGAGACTCAGAGTATACCCGGTCAAAGTTGCTCATTTTACAAGGGAGAAAATGAAGAACCAGGACTTGTAGTGAGTTCACCTAAGATCCCAGAGACAACACCTGCCAGATACACTCCAATACTCAGGGTATCCTCCATTTTCGAGTTCTATTGCCCTAGATTTCTGGAAATTATGCAATAAGGACAGATTCTTAATGAAATGATCTGACAGGAAAACCAAGTGCTTCATGCATTTCAACCTTTCACTGAGAACGAAAGCAAAGCCTAAGGAAATACCATCTGAGTAATTTCTAACCAATGCAAATCTTCTCTCTTAGTCACCCCTAACCAAAACGTCAATGTTCTACAAGCACAGTGAGAGCTGCCAGAGCCCAGGGCAGTATCCTGGTTTTGCTCTGCTCCATGAAGGGCCTGGGATCCTCCACAGAGTGGGGTGGCTCAGGTCTGTGCTTGCCTCTTGTGTTAAGTAGGGAAAACCTAACACCTTAAGCTAACTAGCGCCCCCTTTCTTCTATACAATGAAGAGTCTCTACTATTATCTGTGACATGTCTGTTAATTCATTGTCTCTGCTCAGGATCCTGGGCCTTTCCCTTTCTGGGTGTCCATTTTCTTGTCTCTAAAATACAGTGATTGGCACCAGAAGTCCTTCTGCCTTGAGGTTGCACAACTTTGCTGGACGGAGTTAGTTATCCAGCCTCAGAATGTTATGTTATAAACAGCTGAGCGCTTGACTCGGGATCTACCGTGTACAGGAAAGTAGATGATTATTTCTACTTTTCTAAGCATCCTCTAGGGTTCTGAGCAAATAGGAGATGTCAGGGAATCTTGGAGTGCACACAATCTGTTTTCTGCTCCCAGGAGTCTGCTTTGTTTGCTAGATCATTATTTTGAGAGGGAGAAGAGGATGTTATCAAAGGCAATCCTGAGGCTCATGGCAATGCAGGGAAGCCTGGCCACCTGATCACACAGAGCCTTCCAGGACTGCTAGCATTTCCCTTCAGATGCCATGCCCATCAGTGCAACTGTCATTTATTCTAAAATGTCTTAAGTAGCTCCTACATTGAGTGCCTTATGCTAGATGCTGAGGATCCAGAAGTAATAACAAGAGAGTCTCTACCTTCCAGAAATACAGTCTAAAAGCGAGATGAGCAGTAAGCTCTCATAGTGCAGTAATATACACACATGAGTTAAAGCTCTTTTTTCTTGACATGCTGATAGTGAAGAGTGTAACTAACCATCTGGTGACACTGAGAAAGGTCTTCTCAGAGGGAATAGTTGAACAAGCTTTGGAAGGATGGAGAACAATTTGCTTTGCAGAGTTAGAGGAAATGATAATATTATGCAGAGAAATGGGAGCACAAAGCCACCAAGTTCAAACCAGGTACTCCTTTGGAATAGTGAGGAAAGTAAGGTGATTTTCTGGAAATATCAGAAATGGGAGATGAAGGAGGTAAACAGAGATTAACATTGATGATCAAGTTGGAGTCAGGGTGGAAGCATTTTATATATGATATTGATTGGCTTGAACTCCATTCTACATATAGAGGTATGGATTCATGTGATGTGTGTGTGTGTGTGTGTGTGTGTGTGTGTGAGATAATCAGGTTTGATTCTTAGGAAAACTGGTGGAAGGTGAAGAATGGAGACTGTCAATTACAGAAGTTGTGGAAAGGAGGGCTGCTTGGGACCAGCGAGTGTTCTGGTAGCGACAATCCTGACGAGTCTTTGAGAAAGTGTTTGGGGCCAGTCAGTGGAAGTTCATACAAATTTGTACCAATAAATATAGCTATGGAATGCTACACAAAGCCTTTTGTGCTGAGGTTTACATGACAGTTATTAATGGAGCACCCACTAGGAGCCTTGCATGGTGCAGAGTATCTGGGAGAGAAATGATCCGTGCTGAATGTATGTCTTCTCCAGAGGAGGCCAAGTTCCCAACTTCCACGTGTGCTTTTGGCTAAAGTCATGTCATGTCTCCTGGAGTGAACGGTTGATTCTCCTGGACCACAAGGCTTTGACCAACTTTGTTCTCTTGGCTCCTCCATTAGCCACCAGAACAGGAAAGCGGCTCCCTGTCTGGCTCCATCACGGCTGGAGAGACATTCAACTTCAGTCAAGCATCAGGTTAAAATAGCTGTGCTTCTGAAGGCAGCAAGGGACCAGAGAATCAGGGATCTTAGGAGAAAGAATGCACGCACTATAAATGAATAAACTGAATTCTTCTCTCTTCCTCTCGGTGACAGCATATCCGCAAGCCTTGACCCAGCACTGGTGGTCTTGGTGCTCCGCTCTCCACCCCTCTCAACGGTGACTGATTTCATTGTTGGCTTCGTCTCATGACTTGAATGTGGAATTTTTTTGAGTGCCTAGTTCATTGCAAGTTCCATTTAAGGGTGGAAGAGTTAGAACAAGCTATAACCAGTAGACAGCCTGGTGACTCAGGAGCTTAAACATTTAACTAATTAGTAAGGAAAAATGTGGCAAAGATTTGCAGTTAATAAGAATGAAAGAATTACTGGGGCCCGAATTATGCAAGCTTCTTTTTCCTTTTGGGACTAAATCAGAACTATGGGAGAAGAAAGCTACCTTTTACCTTTGAGGAATTTTGCGTGTGTGTGTGTGTGTGTGTGTGTGTGTTGGTGGTGGTGGTAACTGACAAAGAGAACCATTTCAACATCTCCGAAAAATGCCTCATCATTTCCTCTTGTGAAATCTGGTACTTGTGGATGAATCCATGTTAGGAACATGGACCTCCACTGAGAAGGTCAATGTCCAGTCTCATTTTTGACCAAAGGCTGCTACCAAGTGGTGGTGCTTATGAGAAGAACAGATCTTGTGACCCCATGTTTCCCCAGAGAGCAGGAAAATGTCATAACTAATACCATAGCCTTTTTGTCAAACGACTTCAGATCCCAGTACAACCTCTTTCAGGAGATAGGATGGTTTTCTCTGGGTGTTAGTTTTCTCATCTATGAGATAGAGCTAATTAATCCTGCTTATCAGATAATTCTTAAGACCAAATAACAACATGAAAAAATATTTTATCCTCTGTTTTCTCATCTGGAAAATTAGTCTAGAATTATCTCCATTTCTGCGATGTTTGGGGATAAAAAGAAAAGGGGAAAAAAACACAAGAATTCCTAACATGTAGTAAGTGACCAATAAATTGGGACTTTTGTAATTACTATTCTAAGATATGAGAAAGACCTAGGTATTTTTTCAGAATTCTGTCCATCCTACCCAGAAAAATGGCAACCAGACCTACAGACAGGAAAGCAAGCTAGTGTTTTGTAATGGTGCTTGATGATTAATAGTATTGTCTTTTGCCATGTGCACTGTCTTTCCCTTGAAGATCTATGTGCATCATTGGATGAATGTTACCTCTTCCTGTTCTGAGAGGGCTGAGACCAAGCACAATGCACCTGTCCCTGTGTTGAAGAAGACCTAATCAAGTCCATTGATAAACTTAGCTGAATGCTCACCTGATTGTTGCTTTGTTGTTTTCTTCCCTCCCTCCCTCCCTCCCTCCTTTTGTTCATTTTTCTATTTTATATCTATTGTTAAAGTTTAAAAAAAACACAGACTGGGGGTTTGTTGTCAAGGAGCACATGGAGTAAGAAAGCATGTGTGTGTGTGTGTGTGTGTGTGTGTGTGTGTCTGTGTACGTGGAAATTTTCAAATACACAATTTCCATAGAGACACTAGACTTACTCTTTGGCTGACTGTGATTGTGTGCTTTGTTCCAAACCCCTCATTTTGACCTCAATTCTTGCATTTTCAGAAAGGAAGAAATCTTCAGGGTCCAGCGCCCTTTGCTATCCTTTGCTCAGTTCTGATGACTTGCAACAATCTTCATGTCCTTCCCACTGGGCTTCCAATCTTGTCATCTTCTCAGACCATGGATGTGTCCATCTCATCGCCAACATGATGCCTGCCAGCATAGCTGGTGCCCTACAAATGTCGGTCTGATGAATGAATGAATGAATGAATGAATGACAGAGAGGAGTGTAATTGTGGAGAGCAAGTCATCTGCATCTTGGCTCCGCTCATTCTTTTAGATTTAGAATAGTGGCTTCTAGCAGAAGCTTGATACCTGTCTTTTAGTCTACTGATCCTCTAATTATTTTTTCTCCCCTGTGAAGATGAAGAGGAGGATTGACAGGGCATTCAAGTTTTAGGATGATAACTGGGTAGTTCTATAGAAGTGGAGCCACATGGATTTAACTATATATTTCTAGGTAGATACAGCTATGACTTTTAAAATGGAAAGAACCATCATCCAAGAGAAGTAGAGGACTTGAACTTTTCCTGCTTTATTTTGGAACTAGTTGGCAATACTATTCCCAGGAAAAAAAGGAATTTTCTACATAATCTTTTTTTTTTTTTTTAATCAGAGTTCTACACTGAGATTTGGGGGTTAACAATTCAACTAACATATATTATTTTCTTTGTTCTCAGGGATTTCCTAGGAAAGTGCCATCATGGATAAAAGCAGGATTCAGATACTTGTGTGCTTCTGCTAAAATATCATGTCAGTCTATAGTGGCTCAACCTCACCAATAGCCTCATAGTGACTCCTTGTTTCCATGGTATTTCTAATGTTCTGTTTGACCATTTGGAGTCAATGAAACAACCATTTTTATCATGTACAGTCCTCACCTTACCTCCATTGAGATGGTAATACCGAATTGGTGAGGTTTCTGGGGAGGAGGAGTCAAGGCATTGATCCTATTAACTGGATGATTTGGCTTTCAAAATGGTTTATTAACAGGCATTACTCATTTTTACCATTTTCTTGGAGGAGAGCATATGGGAATTTGCCTCATCTCCACTGCCAGTTTTTGCAGATACAAGGACTTGAGAAAGTAGTGCCATCATCATTATTGAGTCTTCTCATTGCTTCCAGAATGTGATTTTTGGAAACTGTTCATTCACTAAATTAATTTTGGTCAGGCATAAACCAAGGGCCGACCTGACTTTCTCAAAACTCCATTGCCATTCCCAATAAGTAATCTGGGAGGGAAAGGATGACAAGTGTTCAGGGTTCTGGGGATCTTCTCTGAGCTACACAGAAAATCCCTTTTCGGCAGCCCCAACTGAACGGTGCACCATTTACGTAGTAGATTCTCTATCATCATTTGCCTGGTTGCGGTTGATGATTTCAGTTTCTCATCTCTGGATGATCAGACATGTCTAATTCCCATTTTAATCATATTACCTGGATGATAAAAAGTAGCTCCATACTGATTTATGCATTCTAGCTGCCAAGGAAAAAAGCTAATCAACGTGATGTTGAGCCTATTTTGAGAGTAGCTATAAGCCATAGTTACTGGTGTTCTTGCAGACTGTGAGATATTTTACGTTCTGATAAGGGATAAAAATTCCTGCCTCAAATGGCTCCCATCACACCAAGATCTTGCAACAATAACACTAATGATTCAGACATTAATCTTAAGTACCCAGGGAGCCCTAAAATATTGCAAACCACTAGCAAAGACTGTGGTAATTGCCAAGTAAATTCCCTCCATAATGTGGCCCTTATTATGACCAGCCAGCCAAGGCTCGCCCTTAAATCATCTCAACTGAACAGAGCTCTGTAGAAATACTATCACCTCTACATACCTCTGGCTTTTTTTCATTAACATGTTATCCTCTTTACAAATGGGGTTCTTCACTCATTCCCGTCTTCCAGATTAGCAATGCTCAGTTAAGTAAACGCACATGAAATTTCAAAGGGAACGGGTGCAATAATCATTACCAGCTGCTAAGTTGAGCACTGGGAAAATGCTCGCGATTCACAGAGAAAAATCCATGCTGTTCTTTGGAGGCATTCAAGCCTTTAGAGCTGGATCAATGTGTAACTTCAGGGCCAGGCACCGCTCTGTCCCAACAATAAGTCCTGTACACTGGGAAAGGTGCCGAGGCATGAACTTTGGTCTTTTCCACAATCCATCTGGAGCATTCATGACAACTCTGGCTTTGAAGTTGGGCTGACCTGGCTGACTCTGCCGCTGCTCATCAGCTTGGGAGTTATTCATTTCGTTGTCCATTCATTCAGTCTGCAAACATTCTCTGTGTCCTGCACTGGCTAGGCACGATCTATTAAAAAAAATCAGAAAAATGACGGGGATTCAGAGAAAGTGTCACTTAGCCAGAATGGGAAGGTCCAGGAGAGCTTCTGAAGAAAGCAATGAGAAATATCAGGCCCGATTTTATCACCTGCAAAATGGGCACAATGGGTCGGTCCTCTCTGGAAAGTGACTGTTAGGTTAAATGAGTTGATATTCCTAAAATGAGTGACTGTTTTGAACTCAGATTTGGTGTTTGACAAACTGTCCCAATATTTTTGTCTGGTCATAAGATATACATTTCAGTAATTGTTAGATTATACTTTTCACTATTTGTACAATTTTAAAAAGGCATAGAATACAGGAAGGACAAAATAAAGCCTATCATATCTCAAATCCTGAAGAGGTTTCTATTCTGCTAACATTTTGACATATTCTTGCAGACACCTTGGCTGCTTTGTGCACGTACATTTTTGGAGACTGCCCTTTTATGCATTCTGGGCCCTTATGCCTTCCCAGTTAGCAGTGTATCATGAATTTCTTCCCACATCACTGGTCATTGTAAATATTATGTTTCATAGCTGGCTATGACATCACATGGCTTTATTACAATTTAGTTAAACATTCACCTATTTCTAGTAATTAAGACTGTTTTCAATTTGTAGTCATTATGAACCCAATTTTTGACCATTATAAATCATGCCTAAATTAACATCTTTGTGCCTATTTTTGATGATTCCCTTAGGCTAGCTTCCCAGAGCTGGAACGACTGGGTCATAGGCTATGAATATTTTCAAGGCTCTGCAGTCATGATGCCAAATTGTCTTCCAGAGGGGTTATAACAATTTCCATTCTGACTGGGAGTGAATGAGCATGCCTGTCTCCCCATATGCTTGCCAGCCAAATTGAAGTTATTATTACTGTTATTCTTATTACCATGTGCCATTCAGTCTGTAAGGGCATATCAGGTTTTAAAAATTCATCTTAGGTTTTTTTTTTTTTCCCTGCTTCCGAATTTAAAAGCAGCATCTCTGCATTATAACTGTTAGAGAAATAGAGGAAAAACATTTAAATAAAGCAAAGCAGAAACACCAATAGCCCCATGGATCAGATATAATCACTTAACATTTTAATTCAGTTCCCTTATAGATGTATTCTTTCATTCAATGATTTATCATAATCATTTAATGTTGTATATCTCTTTTCATTTGCATTTCTGCACATGATTAATATTGTTTTTAAAGTATGATTTTAAACAATTCCTTACATGACCATTGTTCTAATAGGTCGATTTCACCCCACCTCCATCCCCCAATACACATACAGCTATGGGCATATTAGCAACTAAATGTCTTTGTTAAACTCTTTAGAGTTTCTCAACTTTGGCTTATTTGGTCTGGATAATTCTTTGTTGTTGAAGGGCTGCCCTGGGCATTATTAGATGTTAAGCAATATCACTGACCTCCGTGAATTGTGACACCACAAAATATTTGCAGACATTACCAAATGTCCGCTAGGAAACAAACCAACCCCAGGTTAAGAACTGCTAGCCGGGGCTCCCACCATGTGCTACTCGAGCTACCTGTTTGTTTGAACTGAAGCGCCCCAGCTGTGGCACATAGCCAGCTTGGAGCCACATAGCTGGCTTGGAGCTTCCAAATTTGGGATGGCTCTTCCCCGAATCATCTTTATGTGACTCTGAATCTCCCTGATCAGGGATGTTACTGATTGTTCTCACGGTTCTAACCTTCATTTTCATCTATGCAGAAACATTATGTATTTTGCACATGTCTTTTAAATATTAAAAAATTGCTGTTATCTCCAAGCTTAAGAACTCCTTTATCTTTTTCTCTGTTTTCCACACATGCCTTTAATTCCCCCTCCCAATTTGCTCTCCATCTAATGACTGTGCCGGTCTCTCTTTGTCCATAATTTAGTCTTCTCCTTTTTTTTTTTTTAAATGGCATCAAGAACTGAATTCTTGTGAGGTGAGCAGAGCAGAGTTCCTACTGTTCTCTGACTCCACAAACTAAGCACCTTATAAAATCAGTTTCCTTCAAGCATTTTTAAAAACCTATCAACGTGGAAATTTCATATTTCAAAACTCAATGCATTTTTATGTATTCAAACATCAGATTTGCTCTTCTGGAGATTATATAATATCAATGGCTCATATTTCATTTACTCTCAACTAAAGACTCAGAGACTGTTCACCTTGCCCCAATTTGGACTTGTCTTAGTAATGACCATGTTGCCCATAGAAACTAGATAGAAATTATAGAAATATAGAGTGATCAAGTGAGAAAAGATTTAAGTAATTATGTGGTTCACATTGTCCTTTCACAGATGGAGGAACCAAAGCATAAAAGTAAAGTACTTGCCCATGGATCACAGCTACTAGTAAGACTAGTAAGACTCCATTAGAAATCTGACTCCTAGATTGATCTTTCCAAGGACACTGAGGGAAATGATAAGATGCTCTAAGGAAAAAAAATACATATAAACACACACACACACAAGGGTGTGTGTGTGTGTGCACACTCACACATATATCCTGTTTATTGTAGATAGCTAGATACAGAAAGGGAATAGTTAGGATAGCAAGCACACATAAAACAAGGACATCATCTGCAAAGATAGAATGGATGAGAAGTTCAGGCAATTAGTTAACAGTGTTTCTGTGACAGTGGCAGAAGATAATAAAATGTGTCTGGGTGACTTCAGATGAAGAAAGGAAGGGGTCAACTGCACATGGCTACGTGGGTTCTCCCTTTCAAGACTGCCACTTTACATCAATCTCATTACTTTAAAAATTTTTTTTTTCATTAACAATGGACCTTTATTTTATTTATTGATATTTGGTGCTGAGAATCGAACCCAGTGTCTCACACATGCTGGGCAAGCACTCTGCCACTGAGTCCAGCCCCAGCCCTCAATCTCATTTCTTGACTGCAGGATTTTTGGATGAATGGACAGCAGTTGTGGCCACTCTAGGTCTCTGAGTGAATTGATACGGATCACGTGAGCCTCATTTATTTCCCCATCTCTCCAACTTTTCTGTCTGTCCAAGTTGTCAAAGCTCTGTTCCACTAACTGGAGAAAATGATTTCTAACATGAGTAAATCACACAGTCACCACCAGGAGCAAATTCAAAAAGATTACTAGTAATTTAAAATCCTCAGTGTTTTGGCTAGTTTCAGTTTCCTACACACCTATTGAGCTCAATAAATGGACAATATAAATAAACAACACGTCTATTTCGCAAGACCCTCCTGATTACCCCGGCCCACTTATCTCTACCCCTCAGCAGCCTTTCCCTTGTCAGCTCATAAACTTCATATTTGCTTTGTGACTCAGCATACCTGTGACAATAACTGTATGGCTCTTTAAAGATATCAACAGGATGTTTGGTTTAGGTTAGCCATGAATAAATACTGATATCACTAATCCTAAAAATCACAAGTATGATAAAAATAAATATTCTGACCTTCGGTGAGTGAGTAATTGGACATGAATTACATTTGTCTTTTTGATAATGAGGCAAAGCAGAATCGCGGAGTGAAGGGACATCCTGTATTTATGTGCTTCCACTACAATGGGTAATTAAGTGCAGTTGAATAGTTTAAGGTCAAACTGCGGTCTCTGCCCTTGATTGGCTGCTCTTGATGGCAAAGCCCAAACTGAAAGGGTACACAGCAATGCCCTCCAATGGTGAGTGTGTTCAGGAGCACATTGGTGAGAGAGATGGGACTCTGCTCTGTCTAACTTCATTGACAGTCCTGAGCTCAAATGAGATGAATTAGAAATATGGCATAAACAATAGGAGAAACACAGTAGAAATTAATGTTGTATGTCTATGAATAAGTGACATTTCTGATTCCATTTCAAGTAATGGTTTTCAACACGTATGGAGAGCCACACACCTCTTTGGAGATGTGATGGAGACTATGGGCTGCTTCCCAGGGGGAAGAGACAGACATGACCAATGCATACACCCACACCTCACACAGGGCAGGCCACCCTATTCCTGTAAGCTTCCAGAAGAAGGCAGATAGAACTTGAGCAAGGCTGTCCCAACTCTGGAGTTTTTGAGGTGCAGATAAAGAGCTCCTATTTAAGGCATTATGGAGAAAAAAAAATGTCCTTTGCAGTGTCTAATCCCATACCTGGGACAAAAAAAAAATTTAGATCCGTTGTTCCAATCAAGTGATTCAGTATTTCTGAGTCACTTCCCAACTGAATTCTGAGTCCAACAACTTGCCCAAGGTTGGAACTGGATTCATGGGTGCAGAGTCCATGCACAGGGAGCTTGCTCCTGGTGGGACCCACAGTTGGTTTAATCTCTGCTGCTGTCCATCAAGATTTTTAGCAGCAGATCTTATACTTCCATTTTTTACTGTGTCTCTCAAGTTATGAAGCTGGTTTGGCCCACCATCATGTATCTTGTGAGTCGAAATCAGACGGCTGATCCCACCCTGCTCTTCCACAGTGTCCCCTACTCCGTTGCCCTCCATCACCCCATTTCACATATATATATTTCATACCTATGTTGTTTGGTGCTGTCTTCTTCTGTAGAATGTCAGCTACACGAGGACAGAAACTTGCTCTCTTTTGTATCCTACACCTACTACTGTTCCTGGTGCATGGTCAGACTCCATGAACGTGTATCGAATGAATGAATAGATTTGATCCAGACATACTTGATACTACCCAGTTAGCACTCTTGGCTGCTTGCTTGTAGTCTCTCATTAAAGCACCATGCTCTGTGCTAAGACAATTGAAAATCCTCTGGGGTCATCCTATAGACATGACTCTCATGGAATAAGAATCTGTGGTTTTAATGGAGGAAAAATTTGAGCCACTTTTTGTTAAAGAAACACTTAAAGTGTTGCCATATTATTGGAATAATTGTGGGGCAAAAAAGTTAGCACTTCTTAAACAATCACTCTCTACTAGGAGATAGATACCTCCTTTAGTTGAGTTATCCCTGAACACTTTAGTATATGCTTTTTGGTTTCCATCTTACAGAAAAAGAAACTGAGGCTCTGAAGTGATCACTGCCTCAGCCAAGCTCCCTTAGCAAGCAGGTAATGGCTGTAGAAATCAGCAATCAGCAGTGACGACTATTAATAATTATAGTTAAATACATCCATTTTAATACTTGTGAAGCTCCTTCTTCTCTTCCAAGATACGGAGTGATATTTAGGTTTGGGAACCAGTTTTTCCCACTGTCTGCTGATTGCTTTTTCACTGAATTTTGTTTTCTTTGGCAAAAATTAAGGGAAGGGGATCAGGAAACAAAGTGAAGTCAGTAACTCATTTCCTCCCAAAGTCATTGACTTAGGTTGCCTGGGCCAGGCTCTGAGCTAGCTGTTTGTGGGGGATTCAAATAAAACAGACACCGTCTGTCTTCAAGGAGGTCCTGGCCTTCTGTTGGCAAGACAGCATTTAGTCAGTCCACAAGCATCCCCTGAGTGCTTACTCTGTGCCTCTCACAAGACTCAGGGATGAATGGCACACCACCCTGTCCACCCGTCTGGGAGGGGAGCCCCTGGCTGCCAACTAACGGAAAGGTCAAAATCGGAAGCTAGATTGTAAATTTCATGAGCAGAACAATAAGTTCTATCTTGCTCCAGTGGTATTCACAGAGCATGGCACAGCTCCCAACACACCAATGATGCCCTATAAACACTTGTACGGGGCGGCGTTAGTCAGTTTTCTGTTGCTGTAACAGAATACCTGAGAAAATCAGTCTTTAAGGAGAAATGATGTATTTTGGCTCCTGGTTTCAGAGTTTTCAGTCTGTGATCACATGGTACAGTTGCCTTGTCCTTGTTGGGCACAGGAAATCAGGGCAGTGGACGAGCAAAGCTGCTCATTGCATGGTGGCTGCAAGAGGAAGGGGCTGGGGTCACAATATTCCTTTCAAGGACACTCCCCCCAAAACTAATTTCCTTCCTTTAGGCCCTACCTTCTAAAGGTCCCACTCCCTGCCAACTGTGGTCCAGGTTGGCAACCAAGCCTCTAGCATATGAGCCTTTGGGGAACATTGAAGATCTAAGTCATAGCAAGACTAAAGTACCCCAATGAAATCGCATGGGAAGGAGTGTGTGCCAGGTGGGTGTAGGGGTGACGTTCTAAAGGCGGATGATATGGGGTGACTTTGAACATCTCTTGATTAAGGGTGTAGGAGAGAAAAGACCAAGTGAGGGAAAAACAAAACTGAGCATCCTGAGTAAAGGTCCAGAGCTGCTGAAGTGAGTGTGGGGCAGCGGGCTTGGGAGGGTACGGGTTGCCCATGAAGCAGTGAAGGGCTGTGCAGGCGCACTATGAAGGCCGCGTGCCTGACTACCCGGGAGCGGCCCTAATGGGCTCTTGACACAACGGTTTCTTCCAGCCTGAAGTCAGGTGACCGTGAGAACAGAATGGGGTGAACAGGCAGTTATGATTTTGCACTCTAATCATAATTCGACTGCAAAATCATATTTACTTTTCAAAACAACTCTAGAAGAAAGATGGTATCCATTTGACAGATGAGATAGAGGGTTACGGAGCTTAAATGACTCTGCCTAGGTCTCACACTTCATCAGTTCCAAAGTCAAAATTTGAGCCTAATCTATCTGTTCCTAGCCAATCTCTAGAAAAAATGCAAGAGATAGAATGGGTAATCCTGATTAGCTTGAGGCAGGATTGCAAATGAAAGGCCTGATGCAGGCCTGATCTAATCAATAGACCATCTTCCTTGGCTAGAATTTGAACACATTCACCACTGACCCCACTATTCCCTATTTTCTTCAGGGTCTCTTTACACATTCTTGTCTCAGTGAAGGCATTCAACCAAGAGTGGACAAGTGGGGAGTCTTAAATAAGCAGGTTCAGACTGATTTTGAGGAAATACAACATCAGTAAAGGGTCTGGAGTTGAACCGAGAGGAAGCAAACAATTTAAAAAAAAGGGTTAATTGGAAATTGACATTTGGGATTTTCTGTAAGGAGAGAAACAGGAAGTCAGGATTTCCATTCCATCTAGATGTGAGGAGGCAGGAAGGGGGAAGGAGCATTCAGAAAGATATTGGGTCCATTCTCTGTCCTCTGCCCACGGCAGGGAGTGGGTTGCAGGGGCCACCGGAGCGAAGGAAGAGGAGACTTGGTGACCTGAGCCTCCTGCTTCTTCACAGCCTGAGACCTGCAGGGCAGTTGGAAGGGTCAGATGTTGGTGTGGTGAGGGAGAAGTGGGCCTCTCCACACCCTGTTCTCAGGTAGTAACTTTCTGAAGCTTTTTGAGAAAGAGAAGTGACGGCATTTCCAAGAGTATTTTAAATGAACTCAGTTCCAGAAATCCATCTAATGGAAATAACTTGAAACGAAGATGTAAATCTAATGCATATAGAGGTTCATCATAGTATGTGAAATATTAAGAAAACTTCTGAATATCAAAGAGTCATGCAAGTTTTGCTGCATTCATCAGAGGGGGAAATATGCAAAATTTTGTGAAGAATTTTGTATGCAAAGAATGTCCAATAACTTGAGAAAGGATTTACGATATAACATGAAGTGAAAAGAAAGCAGGATGCACAGTTGCATACCGGATATGATGCATGTAGGAAAAAATTCTCAATTCTATATGCAAGGGGTTGGCAAACTGTGGCCTTCAGGCCAGATCTAACCTGCCACCTGTTTTTGTAAATAATTGGAACACAGCCACACTCATTCTTTATGTATTGTTTATGGCTGATTTTGTGCTACAACAGCACAATTGAAAGGTTGCAATAGAAACCATAGGTCTCAAAGCCCAAAATATTTGCCATCTGGCTTTCGAGAGGAAAAGTTTGCTGACCTCTGCTGTATATCCAAACACGGATGATGGTTTTTTATATTTTTTAAAAAGCATTATTATATTTATCTTTTGTTTTCATAATAGGTTTGTATTCATTTTTATACTAAGAAAGGCATATTTAAAAATATCTTGCTACAAATGAAAATGAAGGGCCTTGAATAATTTTACTCTGTTCCAAGTTGAGCTATGCAAAGTGAGGCAGTTTTGTTTACGTTTCTCTGAGAATTAGGAAGTCCCAAAGCTAAACCCCAGGGGTGATGATCTGCTACAAATTTGTAGTATGCCCTTTAAAGGTGGGTGTGTGTGGGGGTGGGGGCTAGGCTCTCACAGCTGTAGATTTGGCTACTATGCAGATTACATAGCCCTTGGGGGTTAGTTGAGAAGGCCTGTGTGATGAAGGAATGAGAGTCTCCATCCAGGAGACTTGCAACCTGGTCTCTTGGACCAGAGGAGGACTCCAGAGCCCCTCTGAGCCTTAGTTGCCTGGTCTCTCAAAGTGGCATCATAACCCTCCTCTGCTGTTAGAAGGAGGCTGGCTCAGATATCCTCTTCACCTTCTGTCTGGCTCTCAAGCCTAGGATTCCATGAATTATCAGAAACATTTGATCAGCTTTTGGCAGCAAGAATTTGGCTCATTTGCTTCCTAAATAATGGAAAGCAGGTGCAAGGACCAATATGGTGGAGAAAAGAGCCCCTTGCTTCACCATGAAACTCAGGCCCCCTGTTGCTGCTGTGTGGTGACCTGTGAGAACCTTACTCCTAGGTGCCACTTCCTCCCTCTCCCCCCAACCCATATTTCCTCTTAGAGCTTTGATGTCGTGTGGTAAATGCCCTGTAATATGTGCCATTTCATGTGTTGTTCGAAGAAATTTGGTGTCTGTGGGAAAGAAACACAACCCTGTTTGCTATGCTTCACCCACCAAGAAAATGTACAAAAATAACTAAAAAGGCAGTTCACCGGAAGAAAAATTCAAATAGGTCTTTTCTTTTAGTCCATAGTTCTAGTTTCTACTTTCTGTGGGGATTTCATAGGGGAAAACTTTGAACCCTAAGAGCTGGACATTTTGAGACAACATGGTAGGGACACCCACATATTGATTCATGATTTCACTTCTCAGCCAGCATCTGACACCATCCTTTGTATGCTTGATGGTTTTTTCCTTCCAAAGTGTCAAGTGCGGATTATTCTTTTGTCAGTACAGAATGTAGCAGATAAGGGAGCTGAGGCTAGATAAACTTCCTGGAGAAAAGGAAGAAGAAAGCAATCTTTAATTGTACCTTCTATTGACTGTTCAAATCCTCCTTCTCCAAATAAGTAAGTTTTGATGAATAAATGTCTTGTCTACAGGTCTGTGCACCTAAAATGGGTCTCCTAAGACCCCTCCACCACTGGAATAGGACAACTTATCTTCAGTCACAATTCACAGGTCATGAGAACCTGGTGAAGATGACCACCTTTCCTATCCGATACAGGGAGCTGGGAAAGTCATCTATCTTCTCTCTCTCTCCCACTTTCAAGGACTTTCATGTGCTTGGCTCCATCTGGACCATTAGAGCTCTGGTTGACCGTGATGCTCTTATTGAGAACACTCTCCCGTGACTTCCGACTGTCTCCTAAAGTCATTCCTGAGCCCCACAGGGAACCCTGTCTTGACTTAGGAAGAGCTGATCAGATTTGAGTAAATATGATAACTCTCTGGAAATCACTCGTTCATTCACATTTTCAACTCTAAATCTAAAGTACACAGAGCGAGTCCCTCTTTGGGAGGAAAAGATGGCCTTTCAAGTCCTGACAAAAAGCGAGGCTCCTTGCAGCCTCAGCTCCACCAGCCCCATGGGAAGGCAGAAGACGCTCCCTGTGAGCTCTGCTCCGCACCTTCAGGGTATGGCAGGAACTTCTGTATTTCTGAGAGCTCTTGTCTCTGATGTCTGTCTGCCCAGCTTGCCCTCCTTTTCATCTTTCCCATCACTATCCACCCAATTCTTTCGGTAAGAAGGTACCCTGGGACACTCTGTGATATTGAATCATTGGTTCTATGCTCTACTGTGTACCTCATTTCAAAAAATCATAAGCACCTGGTATAAATACAATTCTATTGATACAAGAGAGGAGAGAGACAGGGAGAGAGAGACATGGGGAGGGGGGAGAGAGACAGAGAATGAATTCTTTCCAAGATTCCTGGAAAGCAGGCCTCACCATGTCTGTTTGACAGCTGAGATCACACAGCCACCAAGTACTAGAATAGTAATTTATACCTGGGTATGCCTGTCTGCAGTCTGTACTTTACCCCCACAGTGTGATTATATCACAACCATGTCAGTACCAAGGCCATGGAGAGGTGCTGCCTGTTGGTCAATGAAGGAACTTGTGTTTGCGGGAGGTCTGAAGCAAAGGGTGGTTGGGATGGGGGTTTCAACCCCGAGGAGGGCAGACAGTGAAGAAGTCAGATGCCAGTCCCACCCAGACCATCTGCTGCCTTCTCTCCTTTTTCCTTTGGAATCGGTAGAGATGTAGATTAAAGGAATTCTTCCCTATTTCTCTTTCCCCATTATCACCAAATATTTTACAATAACACCGAATAATTTATTTTAAAAAATGTCTAATATTTAATTTGTCCATTTTAATATATTCATTTCTTAAAAATATTTTAGGGCATCAATCTCCACACTAGATAAATGAAGATGAATGGTCCAGGGGTGTTTCCTGTTTCCATGGAGCTTGGAGCCTGACTTAGGCTATTGGCTAATGCCATCTGATGCTCACAGCAACTGCTTCAAGATAAGAGTCAACGTACCCACTCAACAGAAGAGGAAACTGAGTTCTTTTAGAGAAAGGAGAAAGAGGTAGAATTTGAGTTTATAGGTTTCTCCTGAACCAAGTACTGGGCCACACTAGAAGAACAGGCACGAGGAAAACAGAGGGAAGAGGTAAAGAGAAGATCTTGAGTATAAATCCATGAGCTCTCCAGTAAGAGTCTCTGATTGTTTTTGAAGGAGGAAGGAAAGAGCAGTGGAGAGGAAGGAAAATGGAAGGATTTGTGCCCTTCACTCCAGGTTTCCCCTTCTCTTTTAAATGCCTGGTCATTTTTTTGGCTGTCTTTCAAACTCTAGGAAACACTGGAATTCCAAGCTAGGAGGGGCTTCCTTTGCAGGTCTGGCTATTGTAACTTTACGAGAAACTTCTCAAACTTCCTCTCACCAGTTATAAACCACAGGCTTTTGAATGAATTTCATATTCATTAAACAGTTAACCCTTCCCCTTTCTGACTCATACTTGATATATTCTTACTCAGCTTTTAGGGTAAGGTAAAGCCTGGGACAGTCTTATGTGCACTCCCCCCGCCCCAACATACATGCACACAACTGCATACTATACTTCTGCATCCTTATGTGCCAGAGTCAGAAACACATGCACACATACACACTTGTTCACAAAATCAAATACACACCTATGAAATTATCTGTATGTATAAGCACACCACACACATGCACATACACAGGCATGCCATAGACTCTTACTCTTTTGGAAAGAGTGAAAATACAAACACTCAAAATGCTCGGACTTCAAATGAGCACACAGAAGCTTTTTCACTTAAGTGTGTGTGTGTGTGTGTGTGTGTGTGTGTGTTTTCTATCTGCCTCTGTGGAGGGAAGCAGGATGTCACTGCTTACTTTTTCTGGCTGTGCCCTTATTTTCTTTTTCATAGCTACGGTATGTGGATCAATTATCATCAAATTCGTGATAATTGTGATTTTTATTTTTTCTTTTACACAGGGTAAAAAAAATCACAAATAATATTGAATAAGATAGAAAAGTACTCCTAAATTTTAATCCCTGATATACATAGGTATCTTTTACAGGCACACAATAAATATCTACTACATGAAAGGATGAGTGGAAAGTATTTATATGTCATCAGAACAACACAAGGGCACTTCATGTCTCAAGTGAGGGCTCAGGGCCCCAGAGGGCTGTGTGCTGAGCCTGGAGTCTGCTCTGCTAATCATGAATAAAAGGGGGCTGCAGCCCAGTCTAGACAGGTCAGGGCCACTGTCACTGAAAGCTGTTCTTGGCTGCTGCACCTTCCCCTCGGTATTTAAACTAGCAACCAGAGAGATATATCCTGCAAGGCTGTATCTCCCCAGTGGAATTTGGGGCAGTTATTGATCCAGTGTGTCTTTATTGTAGATTCCAAGCAGGCAATTCAAGCCCCAATTCGACTTTACTGTCTTTCTTTGGACAATAGAGTCTACTCCAACCCAAATTTACCCATGGGACTTCCTTTGCTTTTCTGAGGTCTGATTCACCTTCTAAGAGAGGAAGGTGATGGAGGAGAACGAGAAGAGAAGGAAAAAAGGGAGAGAAGAGGGGAGGGGAGTGGAGAGGAGAGGAGAGGAGAGGGAGCCCAAGGATATGTAACATATAATAATTTTTAAATTATATTTTCAACCTTTAAATTGAGGCATAAAATACATGTAAACCTTAAGTGTCCTGCTTACTGATTTTTAACTATATTTACACCTGTGAACACCTGTGTAGCCACCAACAAACAAGGCAGAGAACATTTCCATCATCTTAAATGGTTCCCTTCATCCCTTCTCACCAACACCCATGGATGTAACCCCCATCCTGACGCCTATGGCAGGGGCTTGTTTTGCTCATTCTTGGGCTTTAAAAAAATATGGTTGTACAGCAAGCACTTTTCTGTGTCTCATTTCATATTTGTGAGTTTCATCTGTATCTTTGCACATATCAACAGGTTGTTTTTATCAGCAAGTACTGATCCATTGTATAAATAGACCATAATTTATTTATCTTTTTTCATGTTCATAAACATTTGAATTGGTTCTGGTTTAGGGTTATTATGAATATTTTGTCATTTAACTCTCAACACATTTTGTCTTGGGTACATATGTAGGAATGGGACTGCTGGTTTCCAGTGTAGGCAGGTGGTCAGCTTCAGTAGATAGTGCCAACAGTTTTTAAAGGGGCTGGACCAATTCACACTCAACGAACAACTAGCAAAATATAAGTCCCAGTTACACCTCAAACTCACCAACACTTGATTTTGCTAGTTGTTTTTAAAATTTAGCCAATCCAGGGAATGATTGGAACTCAATATAGTTTCTAGGTCAGTTTTCACTTTCCTGATAAGAGATCAGAGTGAAATGTCTGTTCCAGTGTTTGATGCCATATTTAAAGTGGGCATTTATTGTTTTGCTGTACATGTATGGGAGTTCTCATTGTACTGTGGGTATGAACTTTTTGTCCAGTGTGACATATACATACAGTATCATAAAATCTTCATCCTGAGCTGTGCCTTACCTTTCTACTTCCAGTGTCCTATTTAAGGAATTCTACTTTCCCAAGGTTTGGAAATAGTATCCTTTATTTCCCCCTAGAACTTACTTTGTTTCACCTTTCACATCTGGCATGTGCTCCATCTATAATTAGATTTTGTATATTTTATGAGATACAGGCAAAGTTTCTCTTTTACTGTATCTATACCCAATAGCACCATCTATATATCGTCCTCTCCCTCTGAATTGGGTTGAAACTGTTGCTATAAATTGGATGACCAGGTATGTGTGGGCCTGTTTATGGATTCTTTCTTCTGTTTCCTCAGCCTATTTGTCTATTCTTATGCCAAAATGTGTGCTGTGTTAATAAGTGCAGGTTGGTAGTAGGTCTCAAAATCTAATGATGGGAGTCTTCCAGTTTTTTTCTGCAAAATTCCTTTGTCTTTTCTAGGTCCTTTTCATTTCTGTGTCAACTTCAGGACCAGTTCATCTATTCCAAAAGCATCAGCAAAACCATTTCAGAGACTTTAAGAGGGTTTGCCCTCAATCTATAGATAAATTTGTGGAGAGATGACATCTGAGGAACAGTTAAACTTATAAGTATGGCAGGTCTATCCATTTATTTAAGCCTTTGATTACTCTTAGCAATTGTTTTCAATTTTCAGTGAAGAGACCTTGGAAACTTCAGAGCTATTCCTACTTTGTTGTTTCTTGACATAATTTTAAATGTTATTGTTTTCAAAGTTGTTTCCATTTTTGCTGCTTGTATAAAGAAATAAAATTATCCTTTGAATATAGACTCTATATCTCAGGACCTTTCTAGATTCTTTTATGAGTTCTGATAGTTTGTAAATTCTTTGGGACTTTCTTTTTATTCAGTGATATATAATCTCTGAATGGGATGGTTTTGTTTCTTCCTTTTTAGTCTGAATGCCTTTTATTTATTTTTCTTGCCTTATTGCTATAGCTAGGACTTGTAGAATACTGATGATAAATGACAATGGTAAGATAAAGTTTGCTTGAATGGAAAATGTTGAACTAGAGAAACGCAAGGGGCTCAATCCAATTTCTCTGATTCTATAATTGATCTAAGGAAAGAATGTCTCCTGTAAAGCAATTTTGTTAAGGTAGATTTTGTGGTTGCTTTAGCTAACCTCTATTACCCAGAACACAGTGTGTCATTCTCCTAGGGTTTTCTCTAGTGCTCTGTGTGACTGCATGGTCCAACCTGTGAGGAGTGATTTGTTGATAGGCTATCTCAAAATTTCTTCTCCCTATAATCCCCTGTGCAGCTTCATCAGTTTTCATTAATTACTTTTATCTTTTGTTCATTCACTAGATATATGCTTAATAAATGGCTCTTATGTACTAGAATTTAACAAAATAGACAAACCCTATCAATATTGAGCCTCCAATCTGTGACTTTCAGCTGAAAGTTATAGAGAATCAACATTCTTAAATTTAAAAAAAAAAACTATGTTTTTTTATTTAACTGGAAGTTTGAAGGAATTTGATTTTAGGATTAAGGACCCCAGGCTCTCCGTGTGTCTTCTTATTATCTTCAGACTGTTGGTTTTGATCATCATGAGACCACCATGGCTGCTGCAACTGGAAACCCCATACCTGCCTGCCAAGATATTCAAGGAAAGATGAAGAGGAACAGCAGCTTTGCTCCACACTTATCTCTTTTATTAAGATGAGAAATTATTCCTAGAAGTTCCCCTGAAGACAATCTCTGTGTTTCAACGATAAGAATTGAACCACGTGGTCATCCTTAGCTGCAGGAGAGCCTAGAGAATGAGAACCCAGCAGAGAGGAATGGATGTACCACGGGAAACTCAGATTAGCCATGGAGGACCCTCTCGACTGTGTTTGTTATCACCCTAAAGAAAGCCAGCATGTTATTAGTAATGAAAAGGGGAACTAGGGAAGGGAGGCATAAGCCGTGTCTGCTAGAGGGAAAGGCAATGTTTATCATATTCCATAACCAGATAATTTAAATTAGTTCTCCCACTTCCATTATTCTCTCTTGGAGCACGTTGTTTTCCTTCATAACACGCACCTCCACTGAACGTACTCATCAGGACTTGGGTCTGTACACTGTGTCTACCCTGGAGACTCTCAGCTCTATAACTGTAGAAGGCACACTTGTTTTGTTTCCTATTATATGCCCAAGTTCAATTCCTCAGGCCCAATAAATGCTTAAGAAAATTATTGGATTTGAAAAGTGCTTATTGACTGATCTATATTTAATAAATGAATGGATGTGTAATGCAACATTGTAAGTTTTTACAAAGGCCTGGTTGCTTGTTCAGTTATAGTAATAATCGGTTTAAGTTTTCAACTTCCCCAACTAAACCAGTTCATGATTCAAATGCGGGAGATATGCATAGGTAAAGAGGAAAATTGGGGATTTAACCAGGAACTTGAGTCCATTGTTAACCAAATTACATTAGAAAACCATAATTATATCACAGCTTCTTATTTGGATGTGTAAACTTATTCCAAACTTTCCTACAGTTTATATCTCCACATATAATCTTACACATTCCAGGGAGCATCAATTTGTTAGGCTTCTTCAAATGTTCATTCATTCCTACATGGATTTATTTATTTATAAGACAAATATTTCACGTGTCTCCTCTGGGCAAGGCTCTGTGCCTCTGCCTGACTCACTGTCTGAGAACACTTCTCTTCCTTCCCTACCAATTTTAAGTGACCAAATCCAATGTATGTGTTAGGGCTCCCTCAACCCCAGGGAAAACTTTGGGTCTCCTAGACAGTGTGTGGTCACAATGTACTTTCTATATTCCTCAAGAATAGTTTTACATTTTTTTTTGCTCAATTCATGATTCACTGTCACTTTCCTCCCGCCTTTAAACTGTGACTCATTGATGATAGGAACTTGTAGTAACCAGTTTTTGTTGTTTGTTTGTTATTCTGGTGTGTTACATAAGCCCCTGACATACATAGCAGAGGTTCACCAGCAGCCTATTCAGTGACAGAATAAGTGAGAAAAACCTGTATGTGATATTTGATGACCCATTTTTTCCAGTGACAAATCTGGGGCTTATGGAGTCTGGTGGTAAGTAACAGGATTTGGCCTGCACTGAGACCTTCTGATTCTTCCTCTAGGTCCAACCTAATGAACCCGACTGCCTTTTCAGTATTCTACTTGGCGATGCTCTATCACTTTTAAGGAAGATGTGGTCTTCCTGTAATGGGATGGTATCTTATCAATGGACCCAAGTCTGCTGTGATTGCCTCCTCCCCTGGATGAGCCTGTGTGTAGCAATCTGCGGGCTCATCTTTTCCATCTTCTGTGGGTGTCGCCTGCTCACAGCACCTCAACAACAGTGGGGCCAACCTAGGGAGCGGAAGAGGGCATTTTCTAGTGTTGAACACAGATAAGCATCGGCAGCTCTTTCCTTCTAACAGCGATGGCCTCAAAACTTCCCACTTAGGAGAAAAAGGCAATGAGGCCCACCCAAGTGTGTGGAGAGTCAAACTGACACCTGCTGTGGGGGCCTTGCTCCTCCCCGTGTCTAGGGAGCCACACTGCTGGGCTGGCCCTCGTGTCCATCATCCTGGGACCAACAGGTCCAGTGTCTAGTGCATCAGAGATGGCTAGCAGATTTCAGGCCTGCCCTCCTTCCCCTGGCTCCATTCTAAACCAGAAAGAGCCCACCACGAGTCTCAGACCTTCTTTTCCATCTATTCTATTTCAGATTGCAATCACGCTGTCTAACATCGCAGCCATGCTTGGTTGTCTAGGGATACATTGACCTCGTTTTATTGCTCTTACAAGAACTCTGTCCTAGCCTTTAATGCTTTTCCCAAGAGTAAGGACTGAGACTGAGGAAAAGTGACATTATATCAACAAGCACTAACTTCAATATTTGTTTCTGAAGTATTTATTAAATACCTGCTCTACAATGATACAGATGATGAATTTTACTATGAGGAAAACCTAGTGTTCTGGACTAACTAACCCCATTTGCGACCCCCTGGGCAGGCTCTCTGAGGCAGTGACATTTGAGACTGGGCTATGCTACATGCCCCGTAAGTGGCTTAAGATGGCCTTGAAATTCAGGCCAGCTTGACTCTAAAGATGATGCTTTTAGCTTTGGACTCTGCTCTTTCTCTGGACAAGATCTGGTCCAAAATTACTAAAGCCAAATTTTAACCCTGCCCAACTGCCATTGGCATGGTATGACCAATGGCCCATGGACTCAGAGGTCCAGCAGGTCTGGGAGTGGAGCTTTGGATGCTAGACTTGGGCAATATGCCATAGGCTCCTACACCCATCATATTTAGTCGACAAATGTCACAAACGAAACAAAGCAGTTTAGGCAGTTAAAAGCCACAGGTCTAGCAACAGCATTAAGGACAAAATAATGTGTTTTTCTAAAGCAGAGGAAACCTTTGATATAGCAAGAACCTGTAAAACCAATATTTGGAAGATATAGACTAGGCTTTCAATTTTAGCCTCCTATAGTTTTTGATGTAGATATTGAAACTTGGAAGTTGTGCATCTGATTATTGTCACCCAGTTGAATGACAGAATCCTTGTTAGATCCTCATTGTTCTGACACCCAGTGCAGGAAGGAGAACTGATGTTGTCTTCAGACAGGCCATGGACTCTCATCTGACATGGGATGCAGATACTTATATGCTTACTTATATGCTGCTTGTGTGACCTAAACCTTTCAGAGCCTGTGAGAGAGCATGTCTCAGAAGGGGCTTTTGATTTACACCAGTGTCTTCATCTCTTCTCTTCAATCTGATGAAACATGTACATTCAGGAATACTCCAAAGATGCTGCATTGATTGGTTTTACGTGTTGAGCACATAGTATTGCAGCTAAATTATAATGAAAATGTCATTAGGTCTCTATCACTGTTCCACTCATACTGAACTACACTTAGTAACTAGGCTTTCAAAAGAGCCCAAAGGGTTTTCTCATCCTCGAAAGCCAAAGTGATGGGGTTTGACTCTTCTAGCCTGCTCAGGGTAGGGCCAATTCAAGAGACAGAGACCAGAGACAGGGAAACATGACACAGGGTCCCCAGATCTCATGAGCACAATCAACCTTCTTTGTCACCACACATTTAACTACTAAGTGGAAATGGGCAGCACAAGTGGCCAGTTCTCATCGTGGGATGATTTAGTTGGCTAATAGATATGTAAGCCCTCCCTGGTGAAGGTAGCAATCCCCAGTCATTCAGATAGACCAAGCTATCCTCCCTGCCATTGCTACATCTTTGGGGGTTGAACCACTCCTGGCTCTAAACCAAAAGATTTGATTAAAAGCACACACTGGCCCATGGGAAGGTGGGGTTCTTGGATCCAATCTCAGCTCAGTCAGTGTGGAGCTTTGTGATCATGAGCAAGTTACCCAGACTCCATGATCCAGTTTCCTCACCAAAAAATGGAGAAAATAACAATGCCTATGTCACAGGATTGTGGGAGTTGAACGCAATGATTTATGTGAGCTTTAGAACTCAAAGCATGCTAGACAAAAATACATGGTTTTTGCTTTTATTATTATTATTACTTTTTTTATGCCTTAAACCATGGACTCCAAGAGGACAGACTGGGCAGTTTGGTTCTTTAAGCATTATAGGAAGAGAAATTAAGGACAGAAAATTTTCAGTGACTTGCCTGGTATCTGAAAAACAAATTTGTCTTTCCCGAATTTGAAAGGAAAATTGAAGGATTAAAAATTTATAGATACGAATGAAACATCGACTGTAGGAAACATCGAGCTCAACGGAACTCAATGCTTAATTGTTTATAAAAAGATTTAGTGAAGTTTAAATCCTACAAATATGTGGGAGAATATGTTAGTAAAACTCAGAAGTATAATTGTTTCAAATAATTTTAAAGCTAACCAAAGCTGCAGTCAGGACACCTGCTCTCCTCAAGCCCAGTTCTGCTGTCTCCTATCTCTCAGGCCAGAGCCCTGGATCATCCTCAGCAAGTTCCTCTCCTACTCACCCTTTTGTAGCCGAGACTGGTCCCTCCTGTCTTCTGCCACTGATAACTCCCTGGTCCAAGCCACTGAGCCTTTTGCCAAGGTGATTGCCACCGTCTCCTTATGGCTTCCTGCCGCACGGCTGCCATGAGATGGTCCAGTTAAAATCTGAGTCAGACCAGACCATTCTCTCCTCAAATCCCTCTGGTGCCTTTCCTTCCCTCTCAGGAAATCCCAAATTCCCAATGATCTAAGAAGCCCTGCCTCTTACAGTTCTCTATTAGCCTTTTTCTTTTTTTTTTTATTTTACAAAGTTATATTTATTTTTTTTTTTTAATTTTTATTGTTGGTTGTTCAAAACATTACATAGTTCTTGATATATCATATTTCACACTTTGATTCAAGTGGGTTATGAACTCCCATTTTTACCCCGTATACAGATTGCAGAATCACATCAGTTACACATCCATTGATTTACATATTGCCATACTAGTGTCTGTTGTATTCTGCTGCCTTTCCAGCCATCCTGACCTCCTTGCCCCTTTTCAAATAAGCCAAGCACCGCCGCCCAGGGTCTGGCACTGTCTGCTCCCTGGCCCTGAATGCTTTTCCCCCAGATAGCAGCTTAGTCAACCTGTCTTTCAAGAATTGGATCAAATATGACTTTCTCAAGGAGATCTTTCTGAACATCTTATTAATGGTAGATTTTTCCCTTGGCACTTCTATCCCCATCTCTGATATATCTTCTGAGATAATATGTAATTAACTTCTTTTCTTTGTTATCATACAAGGAAGGTGGTATATTTTGTGTTTGGCTTAATTCTAGTTTACTTGATGGTTAAGAGAGGGCCTGGCACATAGTAGGTACTCAATAAATACTTACAGACTACTTAGAATACAGGTATCTGTGTGTGGTGTGGATATATTTTATTGCATTTGATAATAAGTCAGATGTAGTCTCCAAATATAGGAGTTTCATGAAATGTCTATTAAAGTTCTTAAAATATTCTAGAAAGTTTTAGACTAGTTCATGAGTTTTCTTCTCTGTGTTTTCACAGATGTGCCTGGAATTTAGCTTACACAGGGGCCTCAATGAGCTGACTCTGTTCTTCAGCTTCACTTCTTCCTCTCTGCCTTATATTTTATCCTTTATACCACCAGTTGTTTGCAATATTCCAAAGACTCCAGATTGTCTCAAGTCTCTTGCCTTCTGTTCATTCTTTCATTTCCCCTTGGAATTCCCTCTCCCTTTTCTTTCTCTGGGCTATCCTTATAGTATAAGAATATATAATATATATTATATATAGTATAGAGAATTCCTAGTGCTTGGGTTTCTCCTCATCCGACTTACACAGGCTCTCTTGTTGATTCAGGTGACCCCCAATTCTGTTCTTCATAATTTCCCATGAGTTCCACAATCTTTGTGTTCCTGTGACACCAACATTATTTCTCATGTGTCCATCTCTCCCCTTAGGTTGCAAATTTTAGAGAAAAGGCCCAACAATAAGGGTTGATGCTGCACAGAGGACAAAGGCAGAGCAGTGATACGTGGCTCTGTAGCAAGATGTGCTCCACCAGTTGGCCTCCTTGCACCTGGGACCCATTCTCTCATATCCAGGCTGCCTTCTTCTACAATATAATTGTAGAAAGAACAGAGACTTGGGGCCCAGGCTGACCTGATTTTGAATCCTGGCTTCCTTTCAACCAGATGTGTTTCTTGAACAAGTCCCTGAGCCTCAGTGTCCTCATCTGCCTAGTAATGATCATATGTGTGTGTGTGTGTATATGTGTGTGTGTATATATATATATGTATATATATATATATATATATATATATATATATATATATATATATCAGGCAGCACACAATAATGTTCAGTAATGCTGATTTTGTCTTTGGGAAGAAGGAGAAAAAAAAATTTTAGTTGCCCATTCATCCTCCCCCATTTGGAGTGTGCAAGATCTAAGTGCAGAGCTACCTGGGGGAAGGGCTGGGAGCAGTAGGTGTTGTTAGATGTGGTGGAGCTTGTTGACTTCCTCCTGGGGCCCAGTTAACAACCGGTGAGCTCTTTGGCAGTCAAGTTCAACTTTCACTAACTAGACCCTCAGAAAGTTGACTGAAAGTTAACTGAGGTCTCGTTTAGACAGGAGATATCTGTTTCAGGCTCCTGTCCATTCTTACTCTCCCAGTGAGCATGCAGGGATCTGTAGGCTGTCCTTCCTCTTCTCCCACCATCCCAGCAACCGTGATGGGCAAAAGTCCCCAGGATACATAGTGCACCCTGTTCCATGGCAGCTGCTGTGTCAAAGACTAGTATAGTGAGCTGTCATGGAACCATGATGGCAACCTCATGATAAACAAGGGACACTTTGAGCATTTCTAATTTGCTTATGGTGAGGCTCAGTGAGCTTTAGTCAACGTGCCTTCCTGATCCCTAGCACTAAAGGTCACATGTCAGCATCACTGGTCTTACAGGGATTCAGAGTTCATAATCATGGGACTCCATTACAGGAACGAGTTTATTACATGGATTTCCAAGTGTTCGCTCTAGCAGCAATAAGGAAAATCAAAGAGGTCAAATGTGAGGAGAGGATATAACATTTTCTTTCATGGTCCTTTCCATCCCAACCCTTTACTTCAGTTTCCTTATTTAGTCCTGTGCAGGCTAAATTCCAGGCAAGAGGATGAAGCTAGTAACCTAATGGCATAGATGGACTTGATTCTAACTTGGGTGATAGAAAACAAATTGGATATTTTTGGACTCAGGAGTTCATTTTTCTTTTTTTAAAATATGTTGATTTCTATTAGATATTTTGCCCCCAAATTCCATCTCGGTGTCCATTCCCAAAGAAGCCATCTTAGAAAGACCAGTGATCTGCATTTGCCTTCCTTTTTAGTCCTTAGTTCATTCCAAAGCTTTCTACCCATGCTCTTCCATTGACCCATATTACAGGTGGGTAGGAAGCATATTAAAGATGGGTTCAATGGTCTGATTGCAACACTAATGTTCAGCTCTCAGTGTTGATTTCCTTGCTGCATTTAATGTGGTTGACCACTAGCTCTTTGGAACTCTATATTCTTCTGACTGCCACAATTTCACATGCTCTGGCTTCACCTTTAGTCTCTCTTTTCCACATTTTTTCTTCCTTCTTTACCTCTTTAAATACTGTTTTCCACGAATGTCTTCTTAGTGCCCCTTCTCTTTAGATTCTAAATATTTTCTGATCCAGCTCTTCAAATCTTGCCTATGTTGATGGCTGCAAAATTTTGTATTTCCTCTTGGACCACTTCTTAATTTCCTGATGCAAATATCCCAGTGTGTGATGCACTGTGCATTCTGATCTCCTTCAATATTTCTCAAAGGCTATATGTTCAAAGGGAATCTGTCATTAGATTCACTACACAGGTGCTTCTCCTTGTGTTCAACATAAAAATGCAGTCATTCCTGGTTCCTTTGTCTTCCTCATTTCTTCACCTTGAGTCCTTGTGCCTAAGAATTTAATTTCTAAATACGAGCTCCAGTCCCCCTTGACTTTGTCTCTGCTGTCTGTGTTCCTTAGACCCTTAGCTTCTCTCACACAGGTTTTAGCAATGATCTGATTGTTCAGCCTAACCTAATCATTCTGTGTATGAATGTGAATCTGGAGGATATAGGGATGGGAACACTCATACTGGAGATATGTGTGTGAGTGTATAATAATATACAAACATCTATGTATATATATAGAGAGATACATATATAGGTATACATATATGTGGGTATATATATTTCTCTTTATGTGTGTATATATTATATATAATATATTGTATATATTATATATAATATATTGTATATATTATATATATTTATGTGTATATATTTTTAATATGTATATATTTTATATATATTAAATGTATTATATATATATATATATATATATATATATATATATATATATATGTGTGTGTGTGTGTGTGTGTGTGTGTGTGTTTCTATATTTGGTGTAATATCTAGGTTCGTTGAAGACTGTATGGCTTTAATCCAGCAATATAGCCCATAATACGTCAGGGATATCAAAGCATGTGTGCACAAAAAATGTGCACAGGATGTTCAGGTCACATTATTTTTAATAGCAAACATATGGAAATGGCATGAAGGTTCACTGCAGAGGAAGAGATAAATGGACTATGTCATGTTTATAAGATGAAAAATAATACTACAGTCAAAATGAATTACTTAAGGATGTATCTTATTGGCAACCTTAAAGATTGATTTGAAGAAAAGTGAACTTTAGAAAAAAAAAATTATCATTTGCTTTAATCTAACATAAGACTTGAAACAGGAACAATTCTATATATTATTGACAGGTATATACAAATTAAGCAATAGTATTAAGGCATGCATGGGAATGTTGAATAGTGAAGTAAGAAAGTAGTTCCATTTGGGAAGAGGAATGTGTGAGGAGTGAGATACAAAGCATGTTTCAGTCATATCTGTAATATTTCCTTACTTCAAAACAATCCAAATTGAGCATGGAAAATATGACATTTGTATTAAGCAGGGCAGGGAGGGCATGCCTGTTGCTTTGCTGTTCTCTATAATTTTCTCTATGCTAAAACATTTTATAATAGAAGAAATTTGACAATGTTACTTTCTTCCTTAAAATATGCCAATAACCTTTATTCATCATAAATTCCAAGTTCCTGTGCAAAGCCCTTCCTGACTTGGAACTCACACACATGTGCTGGACATTTGTAGTTCTGCGCTAAGATCTAGTCCCTTCTTCTCAACAGATCCTGACTTCCACTTGGATTCCTAGGTGGTTCTAGGGAAGCCAAGACCAAAAGTCACTTCCAGGATTGGATCATGTCACCTTGGCTTCAAGAATGACTCCTAAGCTTCTGTGTTGAGAACAAGGGGAAGTCTTTGTGCTGTGGGACTGATTTATGCATCACCTTTGAGAAATATAGGAGAAGACAGAAAGCATGGCCCTGCCCCTCCCCCCAGGAATCCTCAAATGAACCCAGGCCAGGTTAAGTGGAAAGATTCTCAATGATCCTGATGGGCAACTCACAACAAAGTGCTTCATTTTTCCTCTATTTCTAGTCAATTCTTTTATTACCTAAGATAGGCTGCTGTATCAACAACAGCAATAGTAATAATGAAACTAAACGTGCAGAAGGAATTAAACATAATACTTCTACCAACCTCAGTCTATAGCGGTTAAGGTTGCCGTGATGATTGGCATCAAGCAAGAGTTCAGAGGAAGGGCACAGGACACATGTGGGAGCCCATATGTGCCAATCGTGCTGGTGGCTGTCTCCTATGCACATTCTACCAGAGAACTTGGCTGTGTGTCGATGCCTCTTTGGGAGATAGACTGGGAAATGTAAATTGCCGTGTGCTGGGAGGAAGAGGAAACTGGTTTAGTTTCTCACAGGTGTGAAAAGGGAAGTATTTAGCTAATTGGCAGTAGCACCCATCCTGGGCCACTGGGGCAAGTCAGGCTAATAATGAAGCGGAAATGTCAAGGAAAGAGGTGACACTAAAAGGGACCATATCTTTGAGGGTATCTGTTCATTTCATGCCATGTGAATTTATCGAGGACCATAACGGACAATGTAGAAGACACCAAGAGAAGAGCCGCTGACGACGTGGAAAGCCCTGCTCCTTCCTGGAGAGTTGGAGTTACTAAACCAAGACGATCCACAAGTTTTCTCTGCCTGTAGGTGTGTTAGTGCTATGAGCCGCTCCCTCTAGAATGTTACATCCTCTGCTAAAGCTTTATTGCTTAAACTTGTTTGTTTTATATGTTCTGTTGCTTTAAACAGAAAGCATCCTTACCGCCACACAACCTCGGTCTCATCTCCAGCAGCCAAAGAGCTTGTTCCCCAAGTATTCCATGACATGTCTCATTTGGTTTTCTGTGCTTCCCCCTCTAATTGAAATGCCCTCCCATCCCTGCTCAAAGTCACACAGATTAATAACGGTAGACAGAGTTGGCAGTATGGTCATAATAGGAATTCTAAAATGCCCTGTTCCCTTCATTCTTTCTTTCCCTCTTAGAGCGAGTATTCTTTCTGGTACATCATTTAAAGGCATGTAACTGTGTGTATGAAATGATGAGAGTAATTGTGTGCATCCATGAATATGCTAAAATACCAAGAGCTTTAGCAGAGGGTGTAACATTCTAGAGGGACATTTGAAAAACTGCTCTGTAGAAATAATAGTTAAATTGAGTCCTCAAACAGAAAACCTAAGGTCTGATGGGAATTTGTAAAAGATGCAAGTTCTCAGACTCCATTTAGGATCAGCATTTCTGAAGTGGAGCCCACAAATCTGTTTTTTTAGCAGCCTTCCCATAATATTACATTTTATTCAAGTTTGGGAACAACTCTCTCCCAAGACACTTGTTCCTCAAAAACAAATTTTGGGCATGAACTTGTCTCTTAATGAAATATTTAGAGAGACTGGCTCAACAAAACTCAGCCAGTTTTCCATTTTTGCAGTGCAGTCCAACTTGGAATAGATCACGGTGTCTTCTGACTCTAAGGGCAGGGTGCTTGTGTCTTCATAGATGGTCTTCCCACTGTGAACATCCTTCCAGCCCTGAGATTTAGAGGCAAAACTATTAGTAATACTTGGAAAAGCTAGGCAGATAGCTAACAGGTTTAGGAGTGACTAATTTTCTTACACTATTATTTTATTTGTTATCAGGCTTATATTTATCTCCCTAACTAAATTGTATGTTTCATCCCTATGAGCAGAGACTGAGGCTCATATTTCATATCTGCCCCTGGCCTAATGTTTGTTTACGGAACGTACTCAATGTACACTGTTAAATGAGTGCTGTTTAATTTATTTTATAAATAGATGACCCTAATTTTTAAACCCCGGGCTTCATATGAAAACATTTGTTTACTATTGATGAGCTGTAATTAATCTCTTTTTCATTTGTTTTCTTTTTTCCATGTTTTTTTTTTTTTGGTAATTAATCTTAAATATTCTCTAGGTACAAATAGTAGTGTATAAACTAGAGACCTGGAGAAGGATGATGGTCTCATTCTTGGTTATCAGCCTTTCTGACATCCTCACCAAGAGTAAATCTCTGAGCTCAGCTCCCACCTGTGAAATGGGAACCAGGGTCCCTTCACAACATTAGTGGGAGGGCTGGATGGGGCAATAAGGGTGAAGATGTTTTGCAAAGTGATATAGAAAGATCAATTGCAAATTTCATGCAGATCTCCAATTGTTTAGGAGAGGTGATCCTGGGAATACACCCAAAGTAAATGAAACCGTGCCCCTGTTTCTCACTGCACTGGTCACCACGGTTCAGATACAGGATCAGACTAGGTGCCCATGGACAGATGCATGAATGAAGAGTACAAGTCACATAGGCACAATGGAGCATTATTTAGCCACCAAGAAGAAGAAATCCTGTCATTGGCAGCAAAATGGATGAAACTAGAGAAAAATAAGCCAGACTCAAAAAGATAAGTACTACGTGTTCTCTTTCACGTGTGAAAACAAACAAGAAAAAGAGAAAGAAAGAGAGAAAGAAGAAGAAAGAAAGGGAGGCAGGGAGGGAGGGAAAGAAAAAAGAAAAAAAGTCAACTTGAACGTAGAATAGTGATTATTAGAGACTGGGAACGGGACAGGGGTGGACACAACGGTGGGAGAAGGGTGGTTGGATATAGTCACAGCAGGTTGTATGCATGTCTGGAAATATCCCACTGAAAGGTATAGGGAGTATGTGTTAATTTAAAAGAAAACTAAAAGAAAAGGTGATCCTGCCACTTTAAGTGGAGAAATTGTCAAGGTTCATTGATTTTTCCAAAGGGCTGGGTTTTGGATTGTTCCTGTTTAGAGATTTACGGGGGTGACTCATCTCAGGGTTCTCCTCCTGCTTGCCCATCCTGCTTTCTCCTTAGGATTCCTGTTCACTGGGAAACTACACTGCAAAGCTTTATGGCACTTACTATTGTGAAAGAAATAAATCTGAATAAAGAATCACAGTTGAACCATTGCTAACTTTGATGAATTAGCACCAAGGAACTCTTCAAGGTGTCATTTCTTAAAGCTTTTTGAATGATTGGTTTTCAGTGGTTCCTTCTAAGAATTTTAATTTTGAGCACTGCATAGACAAATGTGAGCACACAAATCACTTAGCGTCCACCTCCCAGAGAGAAGAAAAGTGCTGATGAAGTGAAACTTCACCTTTCTACTTCACCAGCTTCTTGCCAGAGCTGAGTTTTTCTTTGTTCAAAGTCTAGCATTGAAGAATTTCTTTTTGGTAAGAGCAGAGAGTGCATGTTAGATGAAACTTGGTTAAGGAATTGTCCACTACTCCCTCCCAAATAAACAAAAGTCAACTTCAGTAATGACAGAGATGATTTTACTGACAATGGTAAATATTTATTGTAGGCCTGTTGTGTACCATGAAGGTTGCTGAACTTTTTATTCATATAACTTCATTTGATATTCCAAGAGCCCATTAGTTTGTTGTTATCATTTCATCTTACTGATTAAGAATTTGTTTTAGAGAAGTTTGGATAGATGAAGCAGCTCTTTCATCATATCACCAACTGTTAAGGTCATCATAGGGTTCCTCACTCACTGTCAGGAGCAAAGACCCTGAGGGTCTTGTAGTCTCAGCTTTTCCAGCTGTAAATGACTAAGATCTACATCAGAAAATGAAATATTATGTGTGGAAAAAAAAACATCCTCTACTGGAAAGTGTATGAGATGTTTGGGTTTTTAATTTTCTTTGTGGTAACTCATCTTCATTGTTGTTCTTATGAGTAATAAGGCTGACCCTAGAACTAGACTGACTGGGGGAGACCACTGCCTGGGCTTCCAGCCTGCTGTGTGGCCATGGTCAACTCACTAACTTCTCTGTGCGTCGGTTTCCTCATTAGTGAAGTGTAGATAATAAATAAAGGCTTGTGTCTGTGTGTATGCATGTATCTGTGACTGAATGAGAACAGTTCTAGTACAAAAGTGCTTACTGCATTTTATTTATGTATTGTTATTACTGTTGCAATGGCTTTCCCTTGGAGGCACACTTGTGACATGAACTTGGGAGAAGACACTGGAAAGGACACCAATGCACAGTGGAAAACCCTGGCCTTCCTGCAAGCATTCTATGAACTGTCCACAGCGACTTTTCTTCCAGCAGAGAGGTGGGCTGCCTTTTTGAGTTCTTTTCTCCCCTTGCTCCTCTGTTCACACTTTCCAGGGAGGACGAATCTGCAGAACACCGAGACAGCTGCTGCCATGAGGATTATTATGAGCTGACGGGGTCTTTTCACTGTCTGTTATTTAGGTTTGTAAGTTCAGATGATTAAAGGACCATCGTTGTCTGGTCTCTCCCAATTGTAAAAACAGAAATGTCCCATGGAAACTCACAGGGCACTGGGGACTGTGCACATACTTCTCCAAGTCCTCTTAAATTGCTGCCCTGGTGCACTCCCTGGGGCATTTTGTGACTGTCTTAAATCCCTTATTGTTTCAAATTTACAATTTCCCTGAGTTTGCATATTTTCATTGCATGCGCTTTGTTACCGATGCACCAAGTCCTTATGCATTTAGACTACATTTGCTGCAGTTTCGAATGGTTTCTTAGAAACGGGACATTAAAATCCTGGGGTATGACACTGAGAGGTGGGGAGAGCTTCCTTTATAAGCTGTTCAGCATGGTGAGCAGTCTAGAAAATGATTTTTTCCACAATTTTCTCTGGTAGCAACCTATATAGGGTCTGATAATTACGTGTAATAATCCATTAAAGAAACCTGGATTGCTGGAAATCTAGGCTGAAAGAGAGAAAAGGCTGCGAGAAAAGACCATGAAAATATATACTAAACCAGGCATTGAATCAAACTCATCCATATCCCTCATAATACGTGATTTGGTCTAAAAACAGACTTGAAGTTCATTGTCATAATAATTGAATGACAATGAACTTCAAGTCTGTTTTTAGACCAAATGGGAATTATGCTACTTTATACTGAAAAATCAGAGGTTCCAAGAAACTAGGTACAGAATTAAAATGCATTAGACATGGACTTTCACTACCTTATCTGTTTCTGTAACAAATTGCCCCACACCTTAATGGCTGACAAAGACATTTATTATCCCAGTTTCTGGAACATGAGATGGACTTTGTAAGTGATTGTTTCCCTTGCTGATGGTATTGTTGCTCTCGATTCTGTGTGTGGCCAAGTGGGGATAAGCACTGGATGGACCATGGAAGGCAAGTTTGCAGGGCAGGAGTGGGTGTGTCAGGCCATGTAGCCTATGTGGGCTTCTCAATGTCCCTTCCACTTCCTGCTGTCTATATGGCAACTTCCGGAATAGCACGGAAGCCACATGTTTCAGAGAGCAGAATCGCTATTTGCTTAGATTCCTGAATGACTACTCACTCCCAACACACAGTTCATTTGGACTGTTTCATAATGATACAAAAAAAGTCTTGTTGTGTTGAGCAATAATGCATTTGGGTCTATCAGTTATCACAGGCTAGTCTAAACTAGTACGTCTCTGATTCGCATAATGCTAAAATTATCAGGGCTTATAGCCCAGAGATATTTAAAATTCTTTAAGGTAAGCTATTTCTCTTTGATATAATTCTCTTTTGGTTTTTGAAAAATTTTTCTGCTATACAGGGCTTTTTGGAAAATCCTTCTGGGCATTTCTTGGCATGATGTAACTAAAAAGAGAGTGAATGTGAGAAGACACCCTAGTACCTCATGCTTCAGGATTTCCAAAAAATGCCTCTCTTCCCCAGTGGGAACAGCATGGTGGTCAGCCAATTGTAACCTGTGGAACATTGAGTTTCTGAAACTCAAGTATTTTTAACTCATGAGGGCCAACTTTACTAATGAGGTTAACCCGGTGATTACCCCAAATATGTAAAATCCACATTTCACACACAATAGCAGGAAACCAGAAATGGGTAGGTATATTTTTGACTCTCAAAGAGTACAAAGTCGGAGGGGCCCCTGAAGACTGGCACTGGAAAAACAGAACCAACGACGTGAGCGTGCTTCTTTTTTTGAAGAGCAGTCAACCTCAAACTCACTACCAATGGCAGGGTTTTGTTTCAGCCCACCCCCTGGTTTTGTTTCTCAGAGTTGGTAAAATGTGAGCCTTTTTGGTCATTCTGACAGAGTTTTCCAGCACTAAAAATATCAGGGGCTTAACTGACAAATCATGGGTATTTTTGATGAGAAAGTCAATTAGCTCTGGAAAATTCTCTCTATCTACTAGAAAGAAGACCTGTTCCAGGAAAGGTTATGAACCGGCAGTGGCTGACCCTTCCTGACCTTCTTCACCATCTTCTTCTGCCCCTGCTTTCCCACAATGGGCTTGAAACTCATGAGGAAAGTATTTCCATATTTGCTGACACTGAGCAAGGCAGGACCCATCATGTTCCTGTTTTCCTGTGGCTTTTCAGGCACTGAAAATATGAGGATGTACAGGATCCTTAGTTTTCCTTAAAATTTAAGTGGTTGATCTCACATTGCTTTCAAGGGCTTTTATTGGCACCTGTGACATCATACACTTAGCTTGCTGTGGTGACACTGAATGACAGCTGGAGTGGACATGGAGCTCTGTGGAGCCCATGGACAGGAAGGTTATTTATTTATTTTTGGTGGGGGGTGAGCATTACCTATGTTACATGAAAATAGATAGCTCATACCCCAAGAGAAGTATGGCAGCTGGGACTGAATTCTAGGTACAGGGAAAGATATGTGCAAAGACCTTAAGGAAGAAAGATGTAAGAAAGATGTCAAAATAGACTTCAGAGGATAGACAGGTTCTGAGTCAAGTGGAGTCAGAGGCTTCAGTTTTTATCTTAAAAAAGCAAAAGTTATTGGAGGTAGGTTAAGCTGGAAAGTGACATGGTTAGGTTTGCTCCTGTGCATAGACGTTTCTGCTTTTTACCAGATGCAAGCTCATCCTGGCAAGGATCCACATTAGGCCTATATGGTAGAAGATAGTAAACACTATGTTATTGTCTCCCTGATTGGATCATCAAGATCCCCAGGAGAAGAAAGAGGTACAGCCCAGGTGTCTGGGGGACATCCAAAAGTAGAGGGCCCAGAAGACCAGATTCCACCGCCCACCTCAGTTTGAAAGTATTGGAGCAGTTTCTCTCTGGCTGAAAAAGTCATTCTTTCCGCAGAAATTGCTCATGGCAAATCTGTCTTTGACACATTTAACTCTTAATCAGCTGGCCGCTGGTTTCTTTGATGCATTTGAACTAGGGTTCCTTGAACTAGGTTGGCTGGTAAATAGGGAGGAGAAGACACCCAGGGAAAAGTCAGATGAATCACTGAGTTAAGTTTCTGTCTCTAGACCTGTTAATTGCTGGTGAAAATTCCTGCTGTGCAATCAATTACATCCACTGGCTTAGCAGCTGGCTGGGGCACCACTATAAAGAAGTTGGCCCAGTAGTTTGTAAGACTTGAAAAGAAGTTGTTCATGAACCAAGGAAGCTCTTTAGAGCTTCTGATGGATATGCTGTTTCTTAAACAATTTGAATTATTCACCACATCAAGGAAATGTCCATGGGTTTTGGAGTCAGACAGTCTTAGGTTTAAATCTGTGCTATGCTATTTTCAACTTGCGTGGTCTTGTGCTGATTGATCTATTCTTAGTTTAGTTTCTGAAACTGTGAGGGGTAGAGAGACAATACAGTCTGCTGACTGTGAGTGCAGATTAAATTAAATATATACAGGAAGCACCTGCACAATAAATTATCAATTAACGTTAGTTCACTTTCTATTTTCTTATGACTCTTCAGAGTTTCTGAAGAATTTTGGAAGATAGGTGGCAATGACATTTTGGGCTTTTTTTGCTGCATAAAAATATCTACTTGAATTTTATATTTAGCTTTGCTATAGGTTTGCCTAATTGTAAAACATCCTAGCCCATGTTTTAACCTTCCTTGACTCCAGTTCAGTGATTCTCAACACTGGCTGCATATTGGAAACCTTTGGAAAGTTTGACAAAAAATAACAGTGCTTATTTTTATCCCCAGAGATTCTGATGGGATTGTTCTGATTGATGGTGTGGTTGTTGAGACTAGTTTAATCAAATAATTTTTTTGTCAATAACTATTTGAATGAGTCCACTGAACTACAAGAATTTGTAGGGGTCAGGGAGGTTCTCTGTAGAACTCACTACTGTTCTAGTTCTAGAGTTAATGTTACTTCCACTATGCTGTGCCCATAGAAATGACATCATAAAATAATTCTTTGAATTTTCAGTCAATATGGCAACTGAATAGGCCTGGGGCCACCTTATGGGTAAAGAGCTTTGTAGAACACCTCTCAGCTCTACCCTATGGAAATCAGCCATGAACTTTAGTAACTCAGGAAGTGACACTCTAATATCTCATATATTTTGTATTTTCTAATGTAATGTGTCTTCTGTCACTTTTTAAGTTTAGGTTTCTTGACTTCACTCAAAAACTAATTCTTCAATTAGGGTATGCTGCCACCAGGTGGCAATAAGGGCCTCCCTTGTGGTTACCATCTTTGAATAATTGTTCATTCATGCATTCATTCATTAATTCATGATTATTTGAAAAGGTTGATATATCAAATTTTGCAGTTAGTGCTTTTAATGAGATTGAACTGTACTGGGGAACTTCAGACCAACGTGATGTTAAAATTTACTCACATAGAGTAGTGATTAGCTCATGTGACTTAAAAGTTATGATGAGGATTCTACTGTATCAGGTATGCTTGAGTTAAACATCACCTTAAGCTTTTAATGCATTCCTTTTGGCATATTGACTTAACTAAGAAACAACTTACAAATTATTCTTAAAACTTGTTAAACATAAGGAGAAACTGATAATGCTATTGTGCCTCCTCTGTATGAAGATATTTTTTTTTTAGGTACCTGAGATTAAGTCCAGGGATGTTTAACCACCCAGCAACATTCTCTTTATTTTGAGACATGGTCTGACTAAGTTTCTTAGGGCCTTGCTAAGTTGCTGAGCCTGGTCTGGAACCTGCAATCCTCCTGCCTCAGCCTCCCAAATAGCTAGATTAAAGGTGTGCAACACCCTGCCCAGCTTGAAGATGTCACTTTGAGAAAAAGGAGTTCCAATAATTTTCCCTCCTCCTAGTTGAGATCATCCATGTTAGGACACATTGTAAGGACCTACAGAAAACTGTGGATATGCCTTTTTAAATTAGAAAGTACCATTTCTGGGCTGAGCATGAGACATATTTCCTACCTGGAAGACAATTGGCTAGAATTTGACCAATGGACCCAATTCCTGCTAATTGGTACCTCTAAAATCTAATTATAGGCTTTCCTTAACAAATGTAGAACACAGATTCTGGAGCAACAGTAACTCAAGGTGCTCACATGAATCAATGCTGAAAAACTTTCTAGGAAAATTCTGCAGGCCACACAGATAAAAGTACAGAGACCTAGGTTCAGGAGATGGTGCTGTTAATGATAAAAGCATTTCCATATAAAGTTTAAGCTGGTAATTGATAGCATTATTAGGTAATAGATATTTCTGGGTTTGATCTTTATTATTTAAACTCTTTGAAAAATATCCCAAAGATTCATAAAACTTTAAAAAGCAAAGTCAAACTCTTATTTTTAAAAATTCTGTGGTGTCCACTCTGCAAAACTCTTTCCATTCAGTGTGCATACCTAGTTTATCAGGAATTTTGCAGAGTTAATGCATGTACAAAGGTGTCTAAAAAATTAAACTTGCCATTTGAGTCTTACTAGGAGATGATTCAAGCCTTCCCTGAGGAGAGGATGGTCAGACCTTGAAAGAAGCAATCTGGAAAGAGAACAGATGGAAACAAGCAGACCCATCTCAAACTTCTGAATCTTATGTCTTCCTAACGTTTCTGCATGTATCTGGAGGCCTATGAGATTCTTTTTCCTTGAGGCCCTTGAGTCCCTCCTTCCAGATGACCTTCATGAATGCCCGTTCCCCGCAGAGGTTTTATTCCCCTTGCTTTGCAATGACTTGGCTATAGAACTTAACTACTACATAGCATCACTTGAACTTGAGGATCATCGCTTGGGGTTTTGCTGTTCAGAGAGTGTAAGTGGAATAACACCAACCAACATCACCAGGGAGCTTGTCAGAAATTTAACATCTTGGGTTCTTTCTCAGACCTACTGAATCAGAATATGATTTAACAAGATACCTAGTTTGTCCATATGCATATGCAAAATAAAATTTGAGAAGGACTTAGAGTCCAGAGGAATGGCAAACGGAGAACCAAGTGTAAGTCCATCCTTAGTATTGTAGAGAGATACAGGTCTCCACCTCTCTTTCCAACTGGACCTGCTAGATGCAGAATTTGACTGATCTCATTGGTTTGGTTTTATGACACTGAATACAGAGCCAGGGTGACAAGTGAGGCTTAGTGTGATATTTCCAAAAGCATTCACCCCTTCAGGTGCAGGGTTCTCAGAACACAGGCCTCCTTAAGCTGCTCACCCTGGGCTCACTTGCCTCCCTCTGATCTTGCCCTGCTGAGTGCCCAGGTTGACCATTGCATGGAATCACCAGTGGTTGGATGGTTACCCAACTGTGGGTCTCTCTCCTCTCTTTTTCCCATTCTTTACATTGTGACTCCCTTTAGAAGTTTGTGTGTGTGTGTGTGTGTGTGCACATGCATGCATGAGCACTTGCACACAAACACACACACACACACACACACATTCTTTCTCTTTTCCTTTGTATTTGTCTTCTGTGGTTTGATAGTGAAATTTGGGAAGAGCCTTGGTGAGGGCTTCTGTCTATTAACCAGGCCCTATAACTCCAGTTTACTAAGGTCAGAGCAGCACCCCAGCTCAAGATAACCAAGACCCTGTTTACTTTCATCCTTAGTCCTTTTGCACACATTTTCCAGATGACCACATAAAGAGGTAGTTGGAGAACAGGGTAGAATCAGAGATTCCTGTAATCCAAATTTCTTAGTAGAGAGCCCACACGGAGAGATGTTTGGTGTAGCTCTGGCTATTTACAGAGTGTTGGTTTATTTTCCTTATAGATTACGCTCCCTGAAGCATGGTCCCCACAGTAAAGGACTCCGAAAGGAGAGATGTGACCTGGGGCAGGCACCTGCCCTTCCAAGTCTTCACTTTTCTCCTCTGGAAAATTTGAATATTAATCCTCTCTAAAGGATTAATAAGGTTATAATAACAAAAGAATACGGTAAGTACTTCATAAGATAGTTTGCAGATGTTGCTGCTATTGACATCTTAATTAATTTTATGAGGTATATATGATACTCTTTGTATAAGGAGACTTAGAAATCCTAAGTGTCATCTCAATGTACTACAGTCTGTAGGTACTGGAACTGAGGCTGGTGCCCCCGGGCCTGGCCATGTTTCTGTCCTCCTCATCCTCTCGTCCTCAGACACCTAGCAGACATCTCATTATTTATGTTCTCTGAAATTTGGATGACATTTCTTCTATCCTCCATTTACTTTCCATCTTTATATCAAGACATCTTTTCTGGCTCAATCCCTTGGAACCTCGTGTCGTAGCTAAAATCATTATTGATTGGCTTCGTGCAGAGTTGGAGGTGATGCGGCAGCTGGAGCGAGGCAGGCTCGTCCTATTTGCATTTCAAGTGGCTCAGCAGAATGTGGCATTCTCACTGAGCCTGCACAGTTGTCAAGTGTCCTGGAATGCACAGAGCCTCTGTGGCAGGCTTGGGCTCACCTTCAGGCCAGGCCATAAGGCTCCCTCTGGACCATCAGTCCCTCTGGCCACTTAAGTGAGACTGTCTGAGAAAACCAAAATCCAACTCAGAAATGCCACAGGTACACCATCGGCATTGCCTGTCCCAGCCTGCCCTGCCCCACTTCCCCAGCTATATGGAGCCACTGAAATTTGGATGACTCAACTGAACATTTTCTCCTACCTCCTTCAAAAGTTCATCAGAGACTGGAGAAAGTTCACAGGCTCTAACATTCTGATATAAGTATAAATGACCCACCCTACAGGCCCAACCTGTGACCTGCTTCTGAACTCAAGGATACTCCCTTATCCACATCTAATTGTCTTGCCCAGAACCTTATCTTGGATCCCTAAAGCTAGGACATTTATTGGTTCTTCACAGATGACTTTCTTACTTGGCAGGTAGCCCTGTCTGACATTTCTAGACCATTCATTAATTCTTCCACTTACTCCTTAAGTCAATAATGTTTATTGAGCAACTTCTATAAACCAGCCTCCACTGTGATTCAGAGATCTAATATGGTCTTGTGAGTTCATAGCTTTTATTTAGTTAATAGACCTTCATTTGTCAATATCAAATAGGTATTAAGGATCCGCTACATGGCAAGGATTTTTCTTGGCATAAAAGATAAAGTAGAAAATGAGCAAATATTATTCCTGCTTTTATGCTACTTACATCATATAGGTTGGCTGGGGAGGAGAGCAACAGGCACAAAATAATAATATGACAGATGGTAGGAAATGATAAGAAGAAAATTAAAACAGGAGAATGGGAAAAGAAAAAATGAGTGCTTATATGCTTGGTAGGATGATCAAGGATGTTGTCTTTAATAAAGTGATATTTGAGCTGAGACTTCAATGAAATTAAAGAGAAAGTCCTGTGGATATCTGGGGGAGGATATCTGAGAAGGAATGGTGAGGTTGAAGACCTCAAGGTGTGGGTATGTTTGAGATGTAAAGGGGGAATAAGGAGGACAGAGGGCTAGAGTTAAGAGAAAGGAGAGGTACTGAGTTTGGATAGTGTATGGGGGCAGGAAACAGAGGGCAGGTTTGTGTTGAGCTTCATATGCTATGGTGAGAACTTTGGGTTTTATTTACTGAGATGAATCAAATAATCCCCAAGGAAGGGTAAAGTTTCAAGTTGAGATTAGCATTATAGTTGAAAGATGCTGTCACTTCCCAATCTTCTACCCATCACCGTCCTTTTAGTCATACAGTCTGTGAATGACCATGTTCCCATTCATCACAGGGACTTTACATGAGACACTTCTTGTTAAGAATTTGGATGTTTTCTAAGAGTGATGGAAATCAGGTCTTACAAATGCAAGGAATGAGATGATCAGATTTATGTTTGGCAAAAAGGCACTTTAGATATAGACTGTAGAGTTGATTGGGAGATGACTAGTGTACGTGGAAGGGAATCAGTTAGAAAATGACTGCAGAGGTCAGGGGTGAGAAGATGATGGGTTGGACCAGAGTGACATCACATTAGGTAATGCCTGATATTGCAGGGCATTCTGGACACATTGATTTCTAGGGTCATCATAACTAACTTACTTGCTGTGTAGGCATGACTGTGTTCATTAGGTTGTATTTAAAAAGTTCATTTAGGTTGTGATAGGAGAAAGGCAAGAGGCACCCAGTTGAAATGGAGTAAATATAGGAGGAGGTTAAATGCGGCCTTTTGGGTGGGGCCCTCAGGAAACTGTGGGCCACTTCCAGGAAGAGGTGTCACATCTCTTTGACACCCCAGTGGTTTCTAAATTTTTCTTCACGTAGTTCATCACTATCTACCCATGGACTACTTTCTCCCTTCACAACCTTTCACCTACAGACCGCGTGAAACCTATCATTGCTGCACAATTTCTGGGTGTCCTTCCCTATTCTCATTTAGACCTCCTAACAGCTTGAAAGAGAGGTACTATTGCATCATGGTTAAGAGCCCTGATTTTTGAGTTAGACTGACTTGGATTTGAAACTCAGGTCTACTGCATACTAACGATGTAGATGTAGCTTAGAGTGAATTACATAATCACTCAGAACTTCCGTCTTCATATCTGTGAAATAGTGAAAATTATAACACCTACCTCAAAGGATGGTTAATAATATTAACAAAGATAATTCCAGGAGACTTCTGATTTCTTGTTTTATATGTAAGAAGCTTAAAAGGCACCGATTCATCCTAACAACTGAAAAGCTGAATAAACTGAATGATACCTATTTGTGGATCCTTAGAGATAAGAGGTCTCAGGTCAAACCACTACCCCCCAAAATTAGAAATTTGGGGACAGATAAAAAGAAACACATTTTTTTGAAACAGAAACCTGTGAGCTAAACCATCCATGGGAAACCAGTGCCAGGTTAGAGACCTGAGCAGTGATTGAGGAACTGATGTGGACAGCTCGGAAGCAGAAATCTCCTAGAGGACTCAGCATTAGGGAACCCCACCGTTTCGTGAGTTCTATCCCCTGGAGCTCTCAGAAGTTCTCACAGGGAATATTGGAGAAAATCCCTTAGGCCTCTGATGGTAGAGGGGAAATAAACCATTTTTGAAATATAGAACATATTTTTTACAAGATCTACCTTCAGGGAAAACCACAGTCCACCCTGATGAAGTTTTATTAGAATCTAACTGATCTGAGAAAAATAAAAACCCAATTCTGTTGTCTCTCCCCAACCTGAACTATCTAGGGGGAGATGAGGAACTGAGAAACACTTGTGAAGTTTGCAGCTCATTGGCACAGACGTTAGAGTTTAATATCTCATGAATAAAAATCTAGAACTCTCAACAAAATACCAACACATCAAATCCAACAGTGCATGAAAAGAATTATACACCATAACCAAGTGTGATTTATCTCAGGTGTGAAATAGGCTGATTGAACTTTTGAAATTTAACTAATATAATCTATCACACTACCAGGTTCCAGAGGAAAGATCACATGATCATATCAATATATGTGGGGAGGGGGAAGCATTTGACAAAAATCCAGCACACATGCATGATAAAAATTCTTAGTAAATTAATGATAGAGAAGAACTTCCTCAACTTCATAAAGAATGTCTGCAAAAATGAACAGGTAATATCACACTAAATGGTAAGAAACTACAAGATTGTCCGCTAAGATCAGGAACAAGACATGTTCCCTCTCAACACTTTTTCGATGTTAAATTGGAAGTCCTAGGTAGTATAATAAGACAAGAAAAAGAATAAAAGTATACTGATGGTGAAGAAAATAAATCTGTCTTTGCCGATATCATGATTATCTATGTAGAAAAACCCAACATAACTAACAACAATAACCACAAAATATCCTAAGACCAATAAATGACTATGGTAAGGTTTCAGGTTAACAGGTTAGTATTGAAAGCAAGTCCTTTCCTGTACACTAGCAATGAATAAGAGGAATTTGATATTAAAAACAATATCATTTACATTAAAACTCAAAATGAAATATATATACATGTAAATCAAACAAAATATATACAAGATGAAAATTTCAGAAATCAAAAGAAAGAAATTAAAAAAAATTGAATCAATGAAGAGCTAATCTATGTTCATGGATACGAAGGCAATATTGTCAATATTTCAGTTCTTCTCAGCTTGATTTATAGATTCAATGCAATTTCACTCAGACTCTCAGCAATATTTTGTAAGTGGATATTTTGTAAGTATCCACAAACTAATTCTAATGTTTATATGTAACAGAAAAAGACCCAGAATAGCCAATTCATTTTTGAAGGACAAAGTTGGAAGATAAATACCAAACAACATCAATAAAATTAATAAAATCTAAAATAATCAAGACAGTATGGTATTAACAAAAGAATAGACAAATAGATCAATAGAATAGAGATCCCAGAAACAAATCCACATACATATAATCAGCTGATCTTTGACAAAGGAGCAAAGACAATATAGTAAAGATGGCCTTTATGATGGTGGAACAACTAAATGTTCGTTCACATGAAGAGAAAAATAAAATAATCCAAACATGAATCTGAAATCTTTCACCAAAATTAACTCAAAGCATATCTTAGATCTAAATTAAATTATGAAACTATGAAATTCCTAAATATAACAGGTGAAACCTGGATAACCTTGGGAATGTAGCAAATTTTCTTTTAAATATACAACACAGAATGGTCTGTAAAAGAAATAATTGATAAGCTGGATTTCATTAACATTAAAAACTTCTGCTCTGTGAAACGCAAAGTCAAGAGAATGAGAAGTCAAACCACAGACTGGGAGAAAATATTTATAAAAGACATCTGACAAAGAATTGTTATCCAAAATATACACAGGAAACCAAAATGAGAATTAAAAATTGGGCCAAATATCTTAAAACATGTCTCATCAAAGAAGTTTTAAATGATAAGCATATGAAAAGGTGCTCCATGTTATTATGTGTCACCTGAGAAACGCAAATTATCACAATGAGACACCACTGCACACCCACTTGAGTGGCTAAAATGCAAAAACACGACAACACCAAATGATGGCAAAGATGTGGAGCAACAGGAAGTCTGGTTCACTGTGGATGGGAACACAAAACTGATACAGCCACTTTGGAAGACAGTTGGCAATTTCTTATAAACATACTTTTGACATTTAAGCCTTGGTATTTACCCAAAGAAGTTGCAAACTTATGTCTATACAAAATCTGCACATAGATGTTTACAGGAGCCTTGGTCATAACTGCCAAAACTTGGAAGCAAACAAGATGTCCTTTGAAGTTGAGTGGTTAAATAAGCTGTGGCATGTCAGATAAGACACTACTCAGCATTAAAAAAGAAATGAGCTATAAATCCATGAACAAGCATGGAGAAAACTTAGATGTTTATTACCAAATGAAAAAGAGACCAATCTGCATATGTATTCTGTTCTCACACATTGGTAGAACACCGATTTTTAGGGTAGTAAAAATAATCTGTTTGATATTATAATGCTGGATACATGTCATTATAATATAATGATTCATCAATGGTAACAAATTTCCCACTTTGGTGGGGATATTGACAAGAGAGGTAATTCCCCATATACTCCCTATACAGAGTAGGGAGTATATGGGGAATTCCTAAATCTTCCGCCAGTTTTTTTTTTTTTTTTTTTGTGTGTGTGTGTGTGTATGTGAAACTATAGTGCTCTAAACAATAAAATCCATTTTTAAAAATAGTACATAATATGCACTGTCAGGAAAAAAAGATGATGCCAATTAAGTACATGATGCAAAGTTTGAGCAATAGTAATAGCTAACGTTAAATTCTTTACCAGTAACAAGCAGTGTTCTAAGTGTTTCATGTACATTAATTAGTTTTATCTTTCAAACTGTCCTCTTATCCCCACTTAACAGATGAAAACGCTGAGGCTCAAAATGCCTTAGTAGCTCATTCAGGGAACAAAGCCAGGATTTAAACCCTCTCCGTTGCAGATGATACAGCCTCTCAAGTGGTGTCACTCAACAAGGGCAGCTGTTAGCATCCTCACTGACATTGTCAGGAACTGGCATTTCAGAAGCTTAGGAAAGGGAAGGTTCTAGCTACCTGATTATTTACCCTCATCCCTTCCTGCATCGTCTTCTTCCCTTTACTGTTGAGAATATTTTTATAACAACAAGATCTTCTTTCTTAAAAACCCAGGGGAAAGAACAGGTGCTCAAATGTTAAATGAACAAGTGAGTGATTGAGTTGTATGCATTTTCTGTGGACCCTTAGAAATATCCTTTGAGCAGGTGAGAAAGGCTTGGAAATGGTTAATAGGCACAGTCAAGCCACGGGGAAACCTAGTTTAAAGGGGAAGCATGAGTGGGCTTTGCTTTCTTGAATATGGAGGCAGAGCTGGGAGCTTTTGTGAATGTGCCCTGTTTTATTGTACATGTGTCAGAGCTACTCCTCTGCCAAGTTTTCCAGTGATTTTGCAGGTGACATTTTGTGACTAAAATATAGTTGATATCAGTGCACTATTTCTACTTGCAGTGTCATAAGTATGAGCCTGACATGGAGAGAGGCAGTATGTGAGGAGGTTGAGCATGTAGGAGCTCGGGCCAACCCTCCTTAAGTTTGAATTCTGGTTCCACAACATTCCAGCTGTGTGATGTTGAGCAAGTAGCTAAACCTTTCAGTGTTTCCATTTCCCATCTATAAAGCAAGAATCAAAATATTACTTAAGCCATTTGACATACATGAGAATTAAATGCAATCATACGCACAGAGGGTTTGGCAGAGTGGCACTAAACGTTGGTTGTTGTTACAAAACCAGTAATCAGGTCTTTCAGTAACCTGCAACCTTTTCCCCTCCTGTTCCGGCTTGCTGGGTTGGCACCTGTGGCTTGAGCCCATTGTGCTAGTGGCAATTGGTTAGGGAGGCCGAAGGCACACAAAGCAGGGACCTCTGACAATAGCCAGGAGTCAGCCCCTGCTGCACAATGCCATCCTGCAAACATCCAGTGCGTTTCCCACAAATGGAAAGAGTTGTAGTTTCTTTGCCCCTTGGGCACACCATCAGGTCTCTGGTTATAACCCTAGTTAGAAGTTTAACTTACTTACTTGGAGGCAGAAGACTGAACAGAGGGTGGGTCTTCTGACCCACCAGGATTTTCAACATCAGAAGGATGGGGTCACGGAGGCATGTTTGTATTGCTCAACAGTGACCCCTGTTGACCCAGAGGGACATTTGTCTTCCAAGTGGGGTGCGGGAAGGCTTTGGAATTGCACAAGCACAAAAAGCAAGAACACAGACTGACAGCAGAGCAAATAACGTTCAGAAGAACCATCCAGTCTCACATGAGTTGGCTTCCCTGTTGCCAGAATTGAGTTCAGTTTAGCAGGATAAAATCAGCATTCGCAGAATCAACAGGAACCAGGCTCTGTAGCTTGAAAACATTTAGAGGCAGGCAATGGACTTTGGTCAGTTTAGGGAAATTGAGTGCATATATATATGCACACTATCAGATATCATTCAATGGTGGAACCTGGACTAGGAATCATTTTTCTGGATCGAAATACTGAAGACTTTTACTCCGAGCAATTATTTTTATGTCTCTTTTACTTATAAAAATCGAATCAAAATTCCTTCCTTCCTTCCTTCCTTCCTTCCTTCCTTCCTTCCTTCCTTCCTTCCTTCCTTCCTTCTCTCCCTCCCTTCTTTCCTATGTTACTCCCACACACACACATACCAGATAAGTTTGCTGATATCGCAAGTCAGTGCTGGGCTGGGTATCAGTGAGGACTACTGTGGCCAAGGCATGAAGAAGTTCATCAGCTTTCAGAAAAGCCGCTCCTACCAATAACAGAGCATGTCCACTGGCAGCTGATCCTCTGTGGGATCACAGGAGTGGGAAAGGTGACATCTGGATAGGGATGGAGGTCACTGAAACCTTGACTCAGACCAGATTTTTAATTAGATCCTGAAAAGTCACTACAACTTTCTCAGCAGAAGTAAACAAATTCAATAGAATGAAGGTGGATGGTATTTTGGGCAAAGGTTAATGACCTTGTGTATCTTTGTTACAGGCAACATTTTAGTGTAGAAGACGAGCTTATAGAAGTAGGCTGGCAAAAGGTTGAGAAGGGTCTTGCTAAGATACTATTACATGATGGGTGATGGGGAGCTATTGAATTTTTTTTGAGAAGTCAAATATTTCAGGACAAATACCATTAGGGGTAGAACATTCTGGCCACAGAGTGGGGGATGTATTGAAGGAGAGATATATTGTATGTAAGAAACTATTTTGATAGCAGTGCCTTTATTTGGAATCTATAAGCAAAAACTTATTTTTTTCATGTAATTCTTTTGGAAGTATTGTGAGGGACTTAAAAGAAAATATAGGATTTTTTTCTTCCTTTTTTTTGTGGTGGAGATTGAATCCAGAGGCACTCTACCACTGAGATGCATCTCCAGCCCTTTTAATTTTTTTATATTGAATCACAGTCTCCCAAAGATGCCCAGGCTGGACTCAAAGTTGCCATCCTCCTGCGTCAGCCTCTAGAGTTGACGGGATTACAGGCATGTATCAGCGCACCCAACTGTGCATGGGCTTTTAAATATGTCAAACCTAACTTAAAATTTCATTCCGCAGTTGTACAGCTAAGGCAAAAGAAGACTTCTGCAGGCCAGTCTGTATCTACACTGTGGACTTGATAACGTCTGCCTCAGATGACAACTATGAGAACAGATAAACGATTGTATTAAGAGCTTGAATATAGGGCCTGCAACATGGAAGGTACTGGATAAATGATGGCCTCTTGGCTCTGTGGGCTTCTAGTTATTTTTCATTCTCCAAAGGGACACACTGGTTTATCACAGAGTAGACATTTATAGGAGGCCATTATACATTTGATAGTCTGCCTCAAGTTTGTGAAATTTCACATGTGTATGTCACTTTACACACACACACACACACACACACACACACCCCAAGGTGTCACCCTCCGACTAGTGGACTGTCATAGTCAGAAATAAGTTTGCCAACAGGAGACCCTTTGTGGCAAGTTTCTGGATATGCCAGTTAGTTCATTCTAGAACACCGAGGACTGGACTATTTCCATCTCTCTTCTGGTTTCCGGCTGCCAACCATGGAAACAGACCTTTCGCCGCCTCCATTTTAAATTTAGATTTTGACCTCATCTCCTGGCGTGCACGTGGGTGGTGGTGGACGGCCAAGTTCACATGGCTGTTTTCTCCGACTTCAGCTTTCCCCTCATCTGGGCTACCCTGGTAGTCTCATTCATTCCTCACAGAGACTGACCACCTACCCTGCTTTTTTTTTTTTTTTTTTTCAATTCATGGAAATGAATCAGATCTGTGATGGCGTCATTCAAAAGAGAAAGCTAATTAAAAAGGCCCCCTTTCCTTCCTCTTAGAGACCTTGCAAGAGTTCCCCCTTTTAGGAGACACAAGCCAGGAAGGAAGCTCTTCAGCACAGCTGTGAATAGAGAAGCACTGGCTGGGGTCTAGGGGAAATTGGGTGATCAATCCCAGTTAGACTGCTAGATCCCTGGGGAAGTGTTTGGACTTGCTTTGTCTTTTTCAAGGTCACAATAAGCAGAGTAACTTCAGGCTAATCTAACCAGGAGGAATAAGATAATGGGACATGAACATTAGCTACTTCAGCATGATTGAGTTGCTGTGTAGAGAAAGACGTTCCAGGGGTGCTCATCCTGGGGTGGATGTGCTGATAAGTCCTGATGGCCACAGAGCTGTCACTGTGGGTCAGGAGCTATTTGTAAGTGTTGTACATATGTCCCCTTGTTTGATGGTCACAACAGCTGAGAAAGGTGTGCATCATGATTACTCCCACTTTACAGGCAAAGAAACTGAGGATTGGAGAAGCAAAGTGGCGTGTCCAAGTTTAGTTAGCTGGTTAATGACAGAACCAGGATCTGAATCTTGGTTCTGGAGAATGTGCTCACAGTCACTCCGCTGGTGACACCCCAGAGCTTTTCCTTTGCATACCTGAGTAGTTATAGTTTAAAACAGTGTGTGCCTGCAGGAAGCAAACTGTTTACAGAGCATGAGAACCAGGATAGTGTTGATCCAATAAAGAATGTCATATTTGAGTTAATCACCATTGTTTTCAAATTGGGTAATTTGCATAAAAATACAGGTTTCTGGTTTCTGTTTTTTAAACAAAGTTCTAAAAACCCTGGGCTTCATGTTGCCTGGCAACAATCAGATGAAGCTGACTTGCTGCTGCTCTCTTCACTGAACCATGCTTGCTCCAGTTTTCTACAGGCCTCACCAGGCCCTACTCCTTCCCCGACACTAAGCCACGTGGCTTCTTATTCCAGCTTGCTTCATTCATTTAAGTTCCCCATCTGCTAACATGAGCCTGAAAGGTTTTTGAGTCTGTATCTTGCTCAAGAGACAAAAGACTTTGCTCTAAGTCCAAAGCGAATCTACACTATATTGACTTTGGGCCAGAATCCCTTAACGTGCCCAAGCTCAACTTTTCTCCCTTAAACGCTTGCAGGGTAAAAATACTACTCTGCAGTTGCCTCGTGTGTGGCCTGGGAGGAAGGAGTGCCTGTCCATAGGTGGGGGTTGAAGGGTCGCCTTCAACAGTGTGTGTGCACACATGCCTGGGCCATCAGGCACTAAGAGCATTCTGGGATTTGTGAAGCACTTTATATCTGAAAGTCACTTTTATCTATAAAGTGTCATGGACCACTCTGGGTGGTTGTCAAGTACAGTAGACAATAAGACTTCATATCTGTACAACTGCACCTTCTACTCTGAAGAATCCAAAATGAATGTCAAATGGGATGAGTGGCTCGGCTAATGTTGTCCCCATCATGTAAGGAGATGAGACTCTAAATGTGACTCACAGTAGGAGACTTTTATTCTAAGAGAGTGTGATGCCTCTTCCCAAGGAGATCTACTTTCAGATGCCAAGGTCCCTGCTTCCGTCATCATTTGACATAAGACTTCTGTAGTCTTAAAAGCAGAGCCTTGACACTTATTACAGTGGATGGGAAAAACACTACCCAAGGAGCCATACACCCTGACCTTTATGCTGGGTTCCGCCACTCACTATCTTTGTGACCTTGAGTCAATGACCCAAACCTCTCAACTTCAGTTTCTTTCATTTGTACAATGTAGAGCATGTGACTTGCTCAGTCTACCTCACAAACTTGCCATGAAATGCCAATGAGATTATATCAGTGACATCATGATGTCAATCACAATTATTCTCCAGCTATGTGCATCCTTTAGCCTCCCAGTTAAAGATCAGCCTTCTCCAGGGTGTATTGTGGCCTGTCATACCTGTTCACATTAGGGGCCATGGACTACCTAGTGGTAACACTTCAGCCATCTGAAGGTGCAGACATGAGTGATTCTTTTGGGGGGACTGCTATCATAATATGAGGGATGGTGTTGAGAGCTGTTTCAGACCGTATGGATCTCAGCCTATGAAGTTTCAAGACATGTTTGGTCATCCCTTGTCAGCAGGCTGCACCATCAAAAGGCAAGAATGAGTATTGGGGTAAAGGAACATTGAATTTGGAGTCAGAAAAAATGGATTACATTTTGGCTCAGTTATTTAGAAACTGTGCGTTCCCAGGAAAATCACTTCCCCTTTTTGGCCCCCAGCTAGTTTGTCATTATAGAGGTGTTTTGGAAGAAGGAAGTGTTTCCATTAGTCCCCTTCCTTCCCATGAGCTTTATTACACAGGCACTTCCACTGGGGACTTTTACCACCTTTGTATTTTATTTGTTATGGTGTTTTAGTTTTCTTTCCTCCTCCCTTCTCCTCTTCCTTTACCAAGTTGACTTCTCTTCATTTCACCCCAAGTTACCCTTCCCACATTGAGGGCATTTATTCTCCTCTGGCTGAATCCGGTGGGTAAACCCAGGGTCCTTAATGGCGGGAAAGTCAGATCCACTTAATGTGATTTGGTTTCTGCCTCGGAGTTACTGCTGCGGGAAATATTTGAATGAGCTGTGCTGTCTCTTTTCCTTACTGAGTCTCAGACTGGATCCTAGAAAAACTTTGGTGAAACTAAACAAACGATTCAGTGAAGAATAAAGGAAAAACAAACAAACAAACAAAGCCTGGCTGCTTGTTCTCTTTCTAGTTGATGAATTGAATTGATACAGGAACTTCATCTCATTCTCAGGGAAATCCTGTTGGCGAGGGCTCACTCCTCAGCACCACTAAATTTAGGTCACGGCTCAGTGAAGAACAATTACTGATCCTTAGTGAAAGATAATTTACTCGGGACATGGAGCAGGACAGCTGGGCAGGCGTTCTTATTTTCTTGTTAATGTTGTGGGGGTGGAGGGCCATGGAGTGGGGACGAATGTTGACAGAAAGTCATTTTCTGACCTTCGCATCCACTGGCTGACCTGCTTTGTGGCATATGACAGCCCATGTCTTTAGAGCAAGCAAAGTTGCTCCTGATGGCAACCTGCAAAATGGCTTCCTACACTGGGCTGGGCCAAGAGAGGCTGGGAGAGGGGCTTGGCAGCAGGAAGAGGCAGAGTGTCTGTCTCTCTTCTCCCTCGGCCCCGTGACCCACCCCCTTTTCTGTTCCTACAGCTCTGCACACAGGATCCTTGCTCTGTGCTCTTTAGCTTTCCCGTCCCTTGAGGCTGAGATGCTTCCCCCTCTTTGAATGATTTATGCCCACTTTCAACTTGGTTCAGTTGCCACCCCTTCCAGAGCTTTCTGTGACCCTTCAAGACAAGGTATGCTGACTTCCTTTGATCTTGCTGGAAGAAATCTGTAGCATCAGACTTAGTACTCCATGTACAGGGTGTTCAACTCTGAGCCCTTTGGAGGCAGGATTTGAGGGTTACATACCACTGCATAACCAGGTTCTCAAGCGTTATCACTTAGTACAGAAATGTCTTTAAATGAAAGAATATATAATGAACCAACTAAGTATTGCAGAAGCAGAGGAGAGATAAAACCAAAGTAAAAATAACCTCGTAAATCTGAATATTGGCTCAGGAACCAAGCTGAACACTCTTTTTTTTTTTTTTTTTTTTGGTTTTTATACTATGCAGGGTAATACCCAGGTATGTGGTTTGAAGAGGGTAGAATTACAGTTTTTTTTTTTTTCTTTATAAAGTAACCAGCGTGTTCTAAAACTTTGATGGAGATTGGGAGGGGGAAGCAAAGAGAGTGAAATTCTACTTAATTCCTAAATAATAGTCTTTCAGAACATTGGAAAGTACATCTAAGTCCAGGGTGCAGTCCTGGATGGATCATTTAATTAGTTTGACAATCTTGGGCAAGTCCTTTTACCTCTGACACTTGATTTCTACACCTGTCAATGTGAATTAAAAGTACTTGGCAGGTTTATTCTGAAGATCAACTCAGATAAAGTTCATGAAAAATATAGTACCTGATAAATAAGTAGCTGAAATTAGTTAATTTATTCCTCAGAACAGGCTTGTCGGAAAGAAAGAATAAAAGAAAAATGATGAGACAAGTGGCTAGCACAATCAGAAACATTCTTTAACTCAGAGGGGCAAATAGGTCCAGGGGAAATTTAAGCAGAAGTCTTGCAAGATAGAGGCATTGCAGGAATTTGAGGGAGTTGTTGGGAACAATTAGCAGTTTGGGCCCAAATTTTTCAGTCTGAGAAAAAGAAAAAATTGGGTTAAGTGAAACAGCAATAAGTGATTCTAGAATACATAAATAGTACCATCACGTTGCCAGCAGTATGTCCCTGATTCTGATTGGCACCACTCAACTTTAATGATGAATGCAGATGGTGTATTTTAGCTCTAATACTGCTTGTGAGAACTGTATATTTTATCATTAATTTTTTTCCATGAGATTTTCTTTACCATGTTATCTAAATCATGTACATTTCCCATCAGAGTTGAAAAGAAAAAAATAAAATGAATACAACCTTACCCACCTAGAAACATTTTATATCTATATTTTCAGATTCTTTGTGAGAATGTTTATATTTTTACCTCATGTCATCAAGTGTGTATGTTGCATTAAGATGTGCTATTTTTTCCCTTAAAACACCACCAAGATTGTCATGTATTGGGAGACTTGTCTTGAGGTGGTCACTAGAAAATGGAAAGAAGCATTTAAAATAACAATTGTCCAACACAGCACAGCAGGTAGTCGAGGGATGTAATCGCCAAACGAAGGGAAAACAATGAGGTAAACCCACAGCCATCAACCCAGCTTTGTGCCAACAGGCAATGTATGAGCTGTGGGCCCAGGGGCAGGGACTGGCTCAGCCTTAGGGGATCTGATGATGCGAAGTAAGAGGTCATTGGGGGCAGGGATTCAGGTAATTCAAACTTGTGCAGGAAAATGCCAGAAAAGATGAATCCTAGAAATTGACATGATGTCCCCTTAAGACACCAGGATAGTGATTTGTATATGCAGAATGTGAGACTGGACAAGCAAGAGCCTGTGGAAAGAATGATCGGGAGCCCTAGATTGGCAAGTTGCTGGAGCTTGCAAAGAGCTGAGGAACCGGTTGAGGGTTGAGTTCTTACCAGCTGGAGGATAGGGGACTTGTGGAAAGCTCAGGGGTGCTGAAGAGATCACACCCTGGGAAGCACAAAACTACCCCGGAGTAGTCCCACTACAGCTAAAAATAAATGTAGCAAAAGTCAAATGGATCCACAAATCTACTCATGTGACCTTGAGCAACTTAATAAGCTCTTTGAGCCTCAGTATCTTCATTTGTAAAATTGGAGTAGGTTTTTTTAAAATTGATTTTAAATAAATAAACGACAGCAGAATGCATTACAATTCTTATTACACATAAACAGCATGATTTTTCATACCTCTGTTGTATATAAAGTATGTTGACACCAATTCATGTCTTCATACATGTACTTTGGATAATGATGTCCATCACATTCCACCATCCTTGCTAATCCCCTGCCCCCTCCCTTTCCCTCCCACCCCTCTGCCCTAATTAGAATTCATCTATTCCTCCCATGCTCCCCCTCCCTACCCCACTATGAGTCAATCTCCTTATGCCGCAGTCTGGCTGGGCACAATCAGAAGCCACTTGTCAAAAGAAACTAACTTTATTTTTAGAACCACACACGCCAAACAAAACAGCCTCTCAGGAAAAATCCTCAGAGCATCAACTGCCACCACCAGCTTTCCACAAGCCTGTCTCTCCCCCACAAGCTTCTTTTCACCTCCCACAATCCTCCTGCTCTTGAGGCCGATTGGCTGGGTCATGTGGGTGGAGCCAAAAAAGTCCCCCAATGAGCAGCTCCGTGGTCTGAAAGGGCAGGGAAACAGTCCAATGAGCATCACCGCAGAGGAGCCAATCAGCTAGATGTTGCTGGGGCCGAGGAGCCAATCAGCTAGATGTTGCTGGGGCCGCTGTGAGCCAATCATCAGCCGGCAGCTGGAAGTTTGCTGGGGCCCCTCGGCTGTAGCTCTCAACATCTCCCCCTCTCTGTTTAAACAACAAGCATGTGGCTTAGGGACCGTGTCTGTTAGGCAGTCCAATTCAACATATGGTCCTTACCCGTCATCGGATGAACTGACCTCTAGGCGTCAGCCTCCTGTCTTAGGTTGGTACCACTGCAATTGGATCATACCCGTCACTGACTACCGGTCCAGCATACATCTATACTTGTGGATAGGCCTTTGCACCAGTGGGGGGGGGGAGGTTCTTTGCCTCACCTCTGTTGGCCCCCAAATTTTAGACCATCACTAGTAGAGGAGGATGCAAAATGCCATGACATTAAGCCAATTGAGGGCTCCTTTGAAAAATTGTACCACCGGTGACATCATCAGCAAAAATACTCCAACACTACCACAAGTCGCTGCACCAACAGATAGTTCACAATGCATACAGGTGAGCTCACAATGTGTCCAGGCAAGTTCTGCAAGCAGTTCAGTGATGGCTATTGTAGAAGCTGTAGATTGGTTTTATCTTTGACTTCACCAGCACTGGGATGAAGATAGGAATTCTGGCAATAATGGCTAAAGAAAAAATTATGTAACATTACAGAAGGCACTAAAAGAAAACACTTTTCTTAACAATTTACATTGTCTTCACCGGCACTGGGAGTTTGCTGGGGCCCCTTCGGCTGTGGCTCTCAACACCTTATATCAGAGAAAACATTCAGAATTTGTTTTTTTTGGGATTGGCTAACTTCACTTAGCATTATCTTCTGCAACACCATCCATTTACCTGCAAATGCCATGATTTTATTCTCTTTTATTGCTGAGGAATACCATTGTGTATATATGCCACATTTTTTTTTTATCCATTCATCCACTGAAGAACATCTAGGTTGGCTCCACAGTTTGGCTATTGTGAATTGTGCTACTATAAACAATGATGTGGCTGTGTCCCTGTAGTATGCTGTGAATATTTCTCACCGTTGAATGTGATTTTGTGTGGTGGGCTATGAAAAAATCCCTCACGGTGGCTTTGATACTGACAACAGATCTTCCCTGAGAAGAGCATGGCATCTAACCAATGATTATAATGTGAAATTTATTGAGTATTTGTTATATGCCACATATTAGAATTGCATCTAGAAAGGGGCCAGTACTCCATAAATGGCACCTAGCATTACATAGCTTTAATTAATCCTCAAGCAACATTAAGGAGTAGGTACATATATTACTCCAATTTTACAGAGCTTTTCAAAACCCCATTTTGTAAAGCACAGGGACACAGATATTGTCTTGGTCTTTCCCAGTAGAATTTTCCTGAATCACTGTCCTAAAGGTCTTTGTTTCTTTGGTGAATGAATGGGTAGATGCTCCACCTTCTCACACCAAGGGAAACTCAGCTTTCTTTCTGGCTCTTTGCTGTGTGTTTGTCGTAATGACCCACTTAACAAAAGACCACCTTCATAACCTCTCTGAGGTCAGATCAACCTGTGGTCACTATTTTTATAAAATGGACTCTGTCTTTACGTTGGCTCATGGACAGCCACTTTGCAAAGGAATATCATGAATCAGACTTTATGACTCTGAAAATCCAGTTATACCCAATAAGACAATGCAAAGATCTTCAAATTCCTTGGGAATGTATAGTCTAACTTTTGACTTCCAGACTATTCCTGAGGTATAAGGAATGTGTTTACTTCATAATTCCATGCTACGTGCTATTCCTATGCCTGAAATACACGTTTTCTTCCCCTTCTCCTCTAGGACAGCTTGGCAAAATCCTTTTTCCTATATTATTAATTACTGGGTTCAAATTATGATAATGAGTTTTTTCTTCTATCAAGTTTGAGGTACAACTAACTTTACTCTTCCATCCCAAAACACAAAAAAACTGTGTCTCCTGCTTCCTCTTTGACTGACTATAGTAGCTGGAGAAACTGCAGTTCAAACTTCTTTAAGTTTCTTCTGCTCTTCTTGCTATGAATTCTGTGACTTCCAGATGACTCTTAGGTTCCTCCAAGTGGACGGTGGCTCATCTATCTGACTTGTCTTTCCTCCATGTCCTCTAGGGCACAGACATGCTGGGGGATGCACGGAGCTGATAGTGGCAGGTTTGTATCCAAAACATTGTTGCAGAAAAGTGTGGCCACAGAAATTATGGTATCTTGGGGCCCTGGGGAGCTCCAGCTGAGCTAGACAGGGCCTTTGAAATCCAAGACCTTTCATGTTCCAGTTACCCTAGTGGCACACATCAGTGCAGATTGGAGCTGTGGCTGAACAATACTCAGAGAGATTGTGGGACTGCTTGTTTGTTACAAACCATATTAAACCAGCACACAGTACTCAAGCGCCAGAAAAGGCTTGGGCACTGTGGCCATGTATTGGGGAAGTGCTGGAGAAAAGCTGGCATTACAGAAGAGTATACAGGAGTAAATGTCCTGTGTCCCCACTCCTCACAGTTTCCTTTTCTTATGAATAAGAGAAGATTTTCCTTACCTCTGGTTCTGGTATATTGGGGTCATATATGGGTGCATTTTGTGCAATGTGATGTGGGTGGAAGTGATGTAAGATACTCTAGGCCTGGTCTTTATAGCCCTCACCCTCACACTCTCTTTTCCCTTCCAAGGCACTGCAGAAGGACTTGATCCCAGAGGAAGAGCTGGAAATAAGAGAGAGAGCAACCCTCATTGGACTGTGATGTGGGTGAGGAGCTCCTGCAAAGTTGCTGAAATGTGGCATTTATTCTTATCCAAGCATGGATCAGCTGATGTTAGAGGTAGAGAGAAGCTTCCTTTGCTTTTAGAACTATTCTGTAGGTAAGTCCAGGAAGAAAATGTAGCCTCAGAAAGCTGTAGAGAACTATAGTTTAGGCAGTGAAAATCTACAAGCCTAAAGTGAAAATTAATATGACCTTAGCAGTTAGGTCTTCTAATTTGCACACTCAGCTGGGTGCATAGTGTAGTAACAGAGCATCTACATGAAGACTATTTCTGGAGACTTCCACGAGATCAGCTCAGAATCAATATCCTTGTCTCCCTGTAATACATCTTCTCCTAGGTCCGACTCTACTTCCAACACAATCAAGTCCCCTCCTCCAGAGTCTGCCTGTGAATGGCGGTCACCATTGGCAAGATCCATATGCTTTTAAATCACTCTCTTCTAAGGGAGTTCCCAGCGGTTATTTCAAAAGTTTCCTCATTCTCATCTATAATCTGATGACGACTTTCTCTTGTTTAGATCATAATTTTAATCTCTGGGTGAATATCTGTGATCTTCTATGATACAGCTGTAATAAAGTTGCTTTAAATACCTTCATGCCTGCACTAGAAACCTATGGTCTCCTTAAAAGCAGGAACCACATTTCTCATCTCTGTCATCACTGTGTGTCCAGCACCCAGCATGACGCTGGGCATGGAGGGAAGTGTGCTTCAGGATGCCATGGCCATGGCCTGCCTTCTCCGCATACCCAACGTTTTTCAGCTTCTTAGGCTGCTGGTGTTGATGATTTGCCAGGAGCTGGGGGCTAGAGCTCTGCCATACATTTCTGCCAGCATTTCTCTGCACAGAACTTTTAGCTAGGATGATCTTTTTGAGGTGGGCACAATGAAATGCCCAGGGGACATGCCTTTCACACACCCATGTCCATTAATAATAGCAAAAGTAGTTTCCTTGTGGCTGGAAGAGTCCTTCAGTCCTGCTGGCAGGATCCAGTGGCAGTGTGGAGCCAGCAAGGTGAAGTCAGGATTGGAGCCGACTTTGCTCATAGAGATCAACTCTGATGCCAAGTGCAAGGGCGACTGGCCAGGGCACCCAGAGCAAACCTAGTTAGCAGCCCTCCTTATAAGTACTCTTCACTGAGGGACATACCCAGGAAAATGCAGTCGGTTAGAAAACAGAACACAGGAGTTCAAAGATGAAACAGACCTTAGAGACTGTCTTCCAATCACCCTATTTCACAGGGGAGAAAACTGAAGTCCAGAGGGCAAAGCAACTCGCCCAAGATCAGAACAACTGAGGACAGAACCCCCGGGTTAGAGCGAGGCTGTGAGCTCTGCTGGCAATGCACTTTTCACCTTACTGAGAGGGCAAGGTGTACCATGGAGAAGCAAATGAATAAACTCCAACTTCCCAAGTGCCAGAGCCTGCCCAGAGCCAACTGATAAGTCTCAAAATTTGTCTTTAGAGCATACAGCCCCATCCACTCACCCACCCACACTAGGGCTTCTGGTATACCAGGCTTTCTTTCCTTTTGCTTTTGGATGTCCTACTTTCAAGTGGTGGGAATAAAAAGGAATCCGGACTGAGGATATAAAGATCTCTAAATTTTGGTTTTCGCTATGCTGTCAACCTTCTGTATGATCTTTGTAGAGTCACTTTGCTTTGCTTTCCTCATATGCACAAAAATGTTGGTGGAGTGGAACATATATGAGGAATAGACGCACCTCAATGCCATTCAGACTAAGTTGTGAGTCACAACCTGAATCTCTGTGTTGAAAATCATTCTGAAGCCACAGACAGGCTGGGAGGTGGGTGTGATTGGTGATGCTCTCCTGGGCCATGTGAAGGGGTTGGTATCATATATGACAAGGATTTGACATCATAGAACAGGGAGTTTTGTGATCCCTTTAAGTTCTAGCAATGGCCTTGAGTTGGAAATAAAATAGCACTTAATTACCTCTTCTCTCCACTCCAGAAAGCTACAGAGATCTGTGAAAAATATCATTGCAAGTGACTAACAGGAAAAGAAATCTAATATTTCACATTAGTGTAGAGGCACCTTCTTACCACAATTGGTATCTCTTTTTTGTTGCTGTTGTACCCAGGAGTGACCCACAAAGTGCTCAGAGCAAGGAGGCTGAAGGAAAGTGATATGCCATAGGACTGGAGAGATGCTGTTTCTCAATTCAAAAAGATAAAAGCACATTGCAAAAATGTATTGGAAGCCTGCACAATCTCCCCATACCTGTGTTATTAGGAATAGTGCAAACTGGAGCCAGAGAGGTGAAGCAGCATCTCCTTGGACACACACCGCATGCCTCCTCTGTGCCATGCTGTGTGTTAGCCATTGAAAACAAACACTAAGAAAGACCCCATACCTTCCAGAGAAGTTGTTTTTGCAAAAGCCTGTCCAGTAGGGAATACTTCTTAGCCTCTCTTATATCCCTTGGGGCCACAGAGTGCTTTCCCATCCATGGAAGGAGTAGAAGGTCTGAGAATCACTTTTGGGGCCAACAACCTAAGGAATGTAGGATTTGTACCCACTTTTCCTTTCTGCATCTGCAATGTGAACACAGTTCTAAAACCTTGTATCACAAATGCCTGAGTCATATGTGTACTCTTACCTGCTGACCATTCAAATCTGCATCTAATTGCTAAATAAGCAAGAAATTCACTTACTATATTACATACAGTACAAAAAAAAATTATTATATAATTATATATAAATTATTTTATTTATTATATGTTAATATGCTACACATAAATACTATGTATTCTTATACTTTAATATAGTATATACTTATATATAATATTTCAGTATTATACGTATTTATATATAATACATTATACATAAACATAATTGGTATGTTTTATTTATATATAAACACTTATAACCCATATTAAGCCTGAGGTTTTAGGGCTTATTTGTTACACTAGCTAGTGTTTTCTTTAAAAAATACACCCTCTGCTGTGTAGGAACAATAAAAAAAAAATAGAAAACAACCTCATCCATATTTGTGTCTTGATACGGTTGAGTTCTACCTGCTTGAGGAACGTAGAGTGGAGGACCAGGGAAGACTTCTTACTGAATTCTAAACAGCCGATAAGAATTAGCTGTGCAAAAGGGGACAGGTAGGGTGGGTTTTGGGGAGAACTCAGAAGAAATAGCAGGTGCAAAGGCCCAGAGAAAAAAGGGAGCTTGGCATCTTCCGTGAAAAACAAAGTGGTGAGTGCTTTCAGCTGAGGTTCCACCAGAGACTAAAGAATGAACAAGATGGACTGGTAAATAAGGGGCAGGTCATGACACAGTGGAAGTCCTGACTTCGACATGGATGCAATGGGGACCAAAGAGCAGCAATGCTGCAGCATTGCAGACAAGGTGAGGCAAGGCTAGAGGAGATCATGCCTTTCTGGATAATTTTTCTTTCCAACTGGCAGGTCCCAAGTAAGGAGTAAGTGAGTATTTGCTGGGTGATGGTTGACAAATGAGTGAAACATTTCGGAGCCTGCTATGCTATTCAGAGTAAGGATGAGGGGACTTAAAAGTAATGAGGGTGGAGATATGTTTATGTGGGAATATTCAAAAGCTTTAGTAAGCAAGGGATTGATTTGATGTGGGTGTGCAAGTATATCTTCCAGGTTATATTTTTTTGGTGAGTTCCTACTTGCTACATAATTGCTATGTTCCCTTGACTATTGCATTCATTTATTCCCTGTAAAACTCTCTTGAGTTAAAGAACGTCAACATCAGACGAGGAAAAGAAGGCACAGGGGATGGATAATTTGCTCTAGGTCTCATATCAAGTGCTCATTTGATCCAGAAGTTAAACTTAAAAAGTTTGATATTATATTTTGGGCTCTCCTGGATAGGAGATTTTTATCTGCTATTATAAGACATATGGGAAAACACGAATTAAAATTTAGACTTATGAAATGTGTCTGTGGAATGACACTTGGAACTATCAACCAGGCAGGATATTGGTAACAAAATCAAAATCAATGAAGGCTGCACCTAAAGGACAAACCCTGAGAAAAGTGTCACAAAAAGACTGAGAGTTCTTTGAAGTTAATATAAAACTTCAAATAAAGGAAGCAACAATATAGGTGTAAAGCATCTGAGATAAAATTTTGTGGGGTGTCAAAGACAAAAGGGAACATCAGAGGATACTCATGAAGAGAGTGGGAAGACTGAAGAGACTCAAGACATAGAATCTCCTTAGTTTAGTTATACCCAGCTAATGTTGCCGTCAATTTCTTATTCAGGAAGGCACCGAGGAGAACAGCAGAGATAATGGGTGTCAGGCACGAGGTTGTTCTTTATGTACCTGCTTTGGCAACTGATGCTACTGTAAGTATTTATGATTTCATTCACTGGGTACATTTTGTCATTTCAAATTAACTTTGGAATAAAATCTAGATTAAAGGAGTCCCATCACATATGGTCAGGGCATAGGAGAGATGCTTGAACCAAACAAATGAAATTTTTATTATGATTTTGTTTAGCCAACATCTCTTGCAGAATAGCTGGAACAGATCTAAGTCCTATTTAAGTATTTTAAGTCCTATTTAAGTTATATTAATATTGTATGGATCTCTTAGCCTAAAATAAGGACTATAATACCATTGAAAAGGTACAGTTTGGGGAGAAACTAGCAAGTTAATAAATAGTTTAATAAAGATCATACAGTCTTCATTGAATATACATAATAAATAGCAGTACACATATTTCCTAAACATACAAAGCGGTTTATTCAGGCTTCTCAGACATACAGGTACCACTCTTTTGTTCTGAGTTAATATCACAGATGTACTTTGACCTTTCTTGGCCAGTTTTGATTCTTAACTTCTCATAATAGTGGCAGTAAAGTAGGTTTCCAATTGGATAATGCATTTAATTTAAGAAATTTATTAATATGCATTTCTTATTTAATCTTCACACCACTCAAATAAAAAATTACTTCTCTATCATTAATGCAGGAGCTTGATATTTAGAAAAAAATATGGGTTTTGGGTATTGCCTATGCTATAAGTAATGGCTACCACTTATTGAACACTTACTGTTCTCAGCACTTTGAATTTCTTTTATTTGTCCCTTTAAACACATGCATTATAATTATGATTCCAATTTGCATGGGAAAACAAGGGCTTAAAGAGGTGAAGAAACCTGCCCAACAACAGGATCGGTGAGCACTGGGGACCCTCTTTGACCCTTCTCGGTCCCCAGTGCTCTTTCTCCTACTCCTCACATACAGCCTCTGTCCAGCCAGACCACGTGCTCTTAGCTAGCCGGTTTCCCAATGGTCCAACATGTTCTTATGTGTGTCATTCAAGGCAAGCCACCACTTTGTAGCCGCCCTTTCCCCCGGTGGCTTATCTTTGGAGCCACTGGGAGGTGAAGGACACTGTGCTATTGCCAATTCATTACTTCTTAGAGAACTGATTTCTTATTTGGGGACTCAGGAGGGTGAACATTGCCTAAGAATACTGCAGGGTTTATTTGAGGTGAACTGCAAAGAAGGTAATTTTGTCCCTTCTTCCCTCCCACTTCAAGGACTGCCTTTTTCTTCTCCTTTTTTTTTTGGTATTCTTGATTTTTTTTTTTTTTTTTTTTTTTTTTTTTTTTTAGCTTTTTTGCCATGTACTTCTCTTGAGTCTCTGCTGTGTGCCTGGATTTGTGCCCTAGACTGGGTAAACAGAGGTCACATTTTTTATTTGTGGTTCAGGCCTATAATCAAGTAAGCCCAGTGTGCCCTGATAGTTGTAAGAAAAAGTGTCTTCCAGGAAGAGAGAGGAGCACGAGGACAGGAGTAATGAGCCAGTCCTGGCACGGAGGGCTGGATGATTAGAGGTAAATCTCCAGAATCAGAGAAAGTGAAGCTAGTTCTGAAAGACAAAAGATTATTCAGTGTTGAAAGTGAATAAGGTTTGAGGCAACAGTGAATCCGGAAGAAGACCCTGGTCTGCCTTGACAGGGCACATGGTGGAATTCTGTGAGTGGTTATTATGGCTGGGGCATGGGTTGGGGGAGAGAGAGACATGGGAGGTGGAGCTGAAGCCGCAGCAGCTTAGGGGAACTTGTACCTGGTGCTAGAGAGTTTGGGGTTCCTCCTGTTCTGACTGAGAGAAGCTAATGTGGGTTTTCAACTGGGGAAGCTGTACAGCCAAGCAGGGTAGTAGCACTATGAGATTTTCATCCACAGGTGGCTTTTAGGAAATTACAATCCAATAGAGCACATCCAGGAGACACATTTGAAGGTGGAGCTGAAGCAAGAGAAAACCAGAGCCTGAATTAGTGTAAATCCAGTGGGAAGGGGAAAAGGATAGGATTTGGGAGCTATTGATAAAAGAGTTATGAGAGCGCAGATGACAATGTTGACCATAGAGCTTTAAGATTTATGACAAGAAAAACACCACGGACCATGATGCCATTAGCCAAGAGATGGATTCCAGGTTCACTAGTTTTAAGAAGAAAGGAAAGTAAATGTTGAGTTTGCCTTCAAACAACATGTATTTGAAGTCCTAATGGGACACGCAGGTAGAAATAGTGAATTGTGGTGGAAAGGGTGTCAAAAATGTAGGTTTGGTGTGTTCAAGGGAACAATCTGGGCTTGAAACAGATTAAAAGTCATCGGCACATGAATGGTAATTAAGCTGTCTTTTAATAAGCATAGGCTTTACTCTGAGTGAGAGGAGGGCTAGGCAGAGGAGAGGATGGGCACTCACAGCCGAGAAGAGCATTTGAGGGTGAGGAAATAAAGAAGAGACCAAGAGAGAGTTTCCTGGAGGACATCAGTGAAAGATTTCCCTACAGGCAAGGGAGTCAACAGTTTGGGGAGTTAAATGTCAGCAGAGCAGCAGGGAACAAGATAAGGAGTGAAAAGGGTCACTTGGCTGTGCCAGCTGGTAGGTCACTAGAGACCCTGGAAGAACAGTTTCTGAGGAGTGACAAGGCCCCAAGCCAGAGGACAGTGGGTTAGAGAGTAAACAAGGACGCTACGAGGTGGGGGCAGGGAGGGTCAGTGATGCTGAAGGTTGCAGGGCTCCTTGGTGACAGAGCTGGGACTGTCCCTCAGTGCCCTGACTTTCACTTCTTCATCTTTAAATTTATTTATGTACATATGCCCCCCCCCCCCCCCCGCACTATGTTCTAAATGACTTGGCATTAAATACCTCAGATATTTTATCATACAAAGCGAGTTCTGAGTGATTGTCAAGAACTGGGAAGGTCTGAGATTTTTATTTTCCTTGCAAGCTAACAAGTTGGCCTGCCACATGCGCAGGGAGGCCGGCAGAAGACAGGAGACTTCTGAGTAGAGACAGACAGCTAGCTGTCTACTGGCAATGGTCACAGTAACCAACTAACAGCATTTCCTCAAGCCCTTGCCCAGAGCCTTAGTTTCCACAGGTGACACAGAGAGGGTTGTGCGATGCCCGTGCAGACGGTAGGTGGTTATAGGAAGGGAACCCAGAGGTTAGGGAAACTGAGTTTTTTTATAATGGGTGGGGACATACTAACCTTGTCCCAGAGAGAGAAATCAACCATATCATACCAGACATTAACCAGATCTTCTGCTATGAAGAGAAATGCTACCTCTAGCTTCCAAGGCTATTAGCTATACAAACAGTCTTGAAAAACCAGTCCAGGACAAAAGGAGGTCATAGCTCTGCATATGTAATGTGTAGAAATGCAAGACACTTGTGAGAAATTGTCTGCTAATAATGATATGGTATACAAGTACAATTTGCCTACCCAATATTCATTTTCTTCCATTTAGTACCAAACTGAATACATGTCACATAATAGTATACCTAATTAAAAATAATGTGATAGCTGGAGCTCTCGATGTCTTCTTGTAACCTTGATGACTACAGCTACATAGGAAAAAAGGTAAAGTGGAATGACAGAATCCTGGGTCCCTGATGGTTTTGTGGAGCTATTATAGCAGCTATGAGCTGTTTTTCGTGAGTTGTGTGTGTGGATAAACCTTTATGTGTTGAGTCATTATAGCTAGGTTCTATTATTAGCAACAATACACTAATAGTTAATATTAGTAACTGAATATGATTACCAACAAAATGGGGGGTGGGAGCACTAGATAATAGTCCTTAGATAATATAAAGACTTAGAAGATATTTAGAAGATTAAATTATGATCATGAATGTGCTACTAACATACTGTGTTAACCTGTGCATATCAATTAACTTTTCTCAGCTTAATATTATAAACTTCTTAGCTCTAATATTTTTTGAGCCTAAGTTTTAAAAAAAATCCTTTTGTCTTTATATTTTAAAACAAATTAATTTTAATTAATTGAGATTTGCATCTCATTTATCCTTGAACGGTGATCCATCTGAACAATAATTGGGGGCAAAAATCCAGATAATAGCCAAATTTGCTGCTTTCCTTCCCCCAACCTCTGATTATGTGTACTTTGGCAGGGAGTGTGACTTTCTAATAGATTTCCAGATATCTTTAAGCTTGGTAGGGAGAGATTTAGTGAAACATCTCATAAAAATGCAAACATCTTGTCTGTCACGACTTCTATGTTCCTAATGCTTAGTGCAGAGCTTGGCATATAGTAAACTTCCCTCAAACAAACTTGAAAGAATGAATAGACACCTCATTTTAGAAACTAGCAAATTCAGGACAAGAAAAGGGTGGGGCAGGACCCCCTTGATCATATCTGATAAACTGCTGCTTCCACCTCCATGAGGGACGTGACCCAGCATATTTAGTAGTCTAAAAATGAAAAGGTCAAAAAGAAAAAAAAATATTTAAATGATTCTTCTTTTTTTATTTTATAAAGAATAGTAGGTCATTTGTTCATTGAAAATATAGCTGTCAGTTTAAATTATGCCCTCATTTGTACAAATTGATATTGGAAAATTAGGTTTTACTGAATGACTATGTATTTTTTTTCCGTGTGGGCTAAAAAATTCCAATTGCTCTCACCTTTTCTTATGAATTCTATTTTCTAGGCTCTTAATCACTCTTTTTTGTTCTCACCTGAGATTGAATAAAAAAATACTAACCACAACAAATACCACCTGATGATTTTTATATGAACATTAGCCCTGTCCTCACTTTTAAACACATCATGCCATTAGTGACACTAGCATCAGATTAAGTCTTTTATGATATAATAGAATAAGTTTTACCTTGCTAATATGTGGAAATGCCTCTAAGTTTATTTTAGACTCTGTGTGCAGGACACAGGCTATATAGATATTACCAAATATCTACATAATTAATATCAAGCAAACTAAACAGCAAGTTGGTGTAAGGGATTTTTACATTTTCATTCTAATTAGTTCATTTTTCCACTAAGGAATCAATCTGTCTGTTCATCTAAATAACAAGTATTATTTCCATATTCTGTAGCAGGTTCCAACGTAAATGCTCATGTAAAAATCAAAGAAAGTCCAGAGGAGCTTACAGGCTCAAAGGTTAAGAATTCCATGAGGAATTCTTATAGAATTTCATTCTATAAGGAAGCATGATGAACACAAAGATGTAAGGATAGAGTGATACTGGGCTTCAAAAATGTCCCCTCGCGTATTTGGATTTAGAGGTCTTGAAGGACAAGCAGTTGGCTAGGCAAAAAGGGGTGGCTGGACAAGTAGCTTCATGATGAAATACTAACATGTATGTCATATGCTGGTGGCTACAATGAGAGGACTTTGGAAGACCATTTCATCTGTATATCCTTGATACAGGGCCACTGCTGAAGTGAAGGACCTTCCCTGTGTTGGGGGCTGCGCTTAGATGCTGGAGACAGAGCAGGGAATGAACTAAGCACGGCGTGAGGCTTCATGCCTGGACGAGGAACCAAATGAATGCATTGATGGTTAAAATGAGAGTGGCCTAGTTTTCTAAGGAGCATCTCAGCCGGTTTCCACTGTTCTAGATTAATTACTAACATTTTTCCTTTCATTCCCCAAAGTGTTCCAGTGTTATGGTCTGGGTCTGGAATGTCCCCTGAAAAGCTTGTGTGGCAGCAATGTCCAGAAGTGAAAAAGATTGGATGATTAGAGTCAGAATCTCATTAGTAGATTACTTCATTTGAAGGATTAGTAATTTGAGTGGACCACTGGAAGGCAACTGTAGGCAGGGGGGGTACGGTCAGAGAAAGTGGGTCACTGGCAACATTCCTTTGGGGACTATATCTTGTCCCTGGATCCCCTCTCTCTCATCTGCTGTGAGCTGATCAGGTTTCCTCTGCCATACCCTTCGGCCATGATATTCTGCATCACCTTGGACCCAGAGCAAAGGAGTCAGCCAACCATGGACTGAACCTCTGAAACCATGAGCCAAAATGAACTTTTTCTCTTCTGAGTTGTTCTGGTCAGTTCTTTTGGTCACAGAGATGCAAAGCTGATTAACGCACAATTTAAATGATAAAACTATATGGTCATCCTTGTCATGGGGCAATTTTGGTAACTAATACCATAAAGAGGTATAGGGTATAATGGGAGTGCTGGAAGAACACCAAGAAGGAAATTCTAAACTAGTTGATAGACTGATACACTGATATTACGTATGACTTATTTCTGGAAATTTCCAAGTAGTAAAGTTGAAGTAAATTGCACACCAGATAAAAAATACTTAAACTAATTTTTTTAATAGCCTGGTCCAAGCAAACCCTGATAACTCAGTTGTACTGGTGTGGAAATGATGATGTCAAATGGGGAATCAAGTCATGTCCATGAGAAGGCAGTTTTACTCAAATTCAGTTAAGAGAGATGCACAGTCAATAGTGGATGCTTTGGAGGAGGAACAATAGTAATCAATTCACAAGATGAACAGGTCTGGAGGATTGTCTATTCTGCTGCAAGAATGTTTGGGCTGTCATCAAAGTAAATCCTTAAGTCACTCAAATGAAAACCTGTTTCAGAATTTCTTTGAGGACCTGGAGATATCCGAGCAAAATGCTTATGCATACTTAGAAAGACACAGATGAACATTCAATGACTCAAGGTATTTTTTCCCCATTAAACAATTTTAAATACATTGTAGAAAGAGACATGAACATGTGAACTTCAAAAGGCAAAACGTGGTTCAAAGCTGAACTGAAAATCATATTGTGTGATGATGACACTTCTATTTTTGAGGTGAGGGGGACATTTCTTGAGCTGAGAATCATCTAGACAGAAGACCCCAGAAAGCTAACGAAGGCAAGAGGACTGAAAAGACGACTGTTCTCATTTATTCCTTTATTATTTCTGTCCAGGGAAGGAGAGAAACAAGCCAGGAGATGAATGGCTGAGGAAGGCTAAGTGATTGCTTGAAATTTATACTACACACACTTGATGATACCTCAGTTAAATCTCAGTTAATTAAACATCAACGATTGTGTTATTTCTCCTATTCATTTTTCAAAGTACTTCTTGGATCTGAAAAAAATGGGTATTGTTTGATATGTGGAGTTGGTAAAGGACAGAAGATTCTACTGATTCTTTCTAGCATAGCCTGTGGGAGAGGATGCTTTATAGAAATGTCTTCTTCATTGCCAAAAGTAGCCATACATATTGCACAGACTCTCTTGCAGTAGGACAAATAAAAAATAGAAAAAAGAAAAGATGGAACTAAACAGAGAAGATTAACATGTTCTCTGTAAAAGAACAACAAGAAAATTTATCCTGGGCCCTGTATGTGTTAGAATTCTTGGTTACAAGCAACGATTGCCTTTAGTTAACTTAAGCAAATGATGGAGAAGCCAAAGCCCTGGGTTTTAGGAAGCCCACGAACCAGGAAACTCCTAGAATCAAGGAAGTAAATGGGACTGTGTGTGCAGGGAGCTGCCATTAGCATAAAGATCCAAACTACAGGAGGGGTCCCCAAAAGGCCCACTTTGGATATGAGTCATCCTTTGATGCGCGCAGCAAAGTCTTGTGATAGGCAATGAAGAATGTAATTCCCCACAGCAAAAGTGATTTAAGAAACATGTGATGGCACCAAAAGATGTCTTAGGGCAACTTCTTTCTCACCATGATAGTTCTAATGCTCTTTTCTTCTACATTACTTTCTTAGGTAAGTCAAAATAAAGTACCACAAATCAGGTGGTACTTGAAGTACTACAAATAAAAAAAAAGAAAGAAAGAAAGAAAATAAATTCATTCTCTCATAGCTCTAGAGACCAGAAGTCTGAAACTACGGTGTCAGCATGGCCATGATCCTTCTAAAGGCTCCAGTGAAAAGGACCCCCGAGCCTCTTCCATATTTTGGTGCCTCCTGGGGATTCTTGGAGCTCCTTGCTTGGTGGTCACATCAGTCTAATCTCTGCTTCCATTGTCACATGGTCTTTTCTGTGTGTGTGTGTTTGTGCACTCTCTCCTCTTCTGATAATGACTCCTGTCACTGGGTTTGCATCCTGTCTTCATCATCTATGATCTCATTCCTTACATTGGCAAAGACCCTATTTCCACATACATTCATCGCTTGAGGGTCCGGCTAGGCACGAACCTGGGGAGGGGACAATTTAAACTCATACACTCTGTCTCCCTTTGGAATCATTTGCTTCCTTTTACCAGAAACTAACTCTACTGTATACTCTCGATGCCAATCAAATGAGGTTTTGCATAGGCTGTGGGTCTTTAAGGGTAGGGACCCTGGGTGTTCATCTTCATTATCCAGAATCTTATAAAGTGCCTTGTGCATTGCAGGCACAAAATCAGTTTATGGAATGAATGAATACGTAGATGAATTATTAAATGAAGAGAAGAAATAGGGGGAAAAAAGACAACTACAAAGTGCTTGGGGAATGACATTTGGCATGTGGCCCTACGTGAGATTATAGAACCCCCATAGGCTTGTCACATACCAAACAACACAATTGCAGAAACAGCAAATAAAAGCATGTTTCCTGTCCCCGTGAGGGTTTATAATGAGCTGAATATTGAGAAAATTAACTTTGTTTCGACTTTGATTCTTCCAAGTTCTCAGATAAAATAGACAATTTACAACTTGCATGTATTTTCCCTCGACTTCTCATCTAATTTGCCTTCTCATAGCGTGATTACATCATGTAATCCTGTTTATCTCCTCCTTGCCTTGGCCAACTTCCTTTACTTTCACACCCATTGCAGAGGACATTTGCTTTCCCTTTAAGGATTTTATTTTTATACTCTGCTTGTCTGCACTTAATTTACATCTTCTCCTCCAGCTTCAAAGGTTTGCCGAGGCTATGACTTCACCTCCTTAACAGTGGCCACTTTCTTCTTTGAAGTTGCGTATTCATTGGAAGAGAGATGCTGTGTCTTTTGGCTCCTTCTCCTCATCCAGGCTGTCAGGAGATGAGGGAAAACCACAGTTGCTCTAATGATTTTATGGGATAAACCTGATACTTTTCTGCATAGAAGGAGCCAGTTCACTTCCTTGCTATGACTTGGAGAAAAATGATCCGAATTTCAGGTGAAATGTTAAGGAGCTTTGCTTCTTAGACACTGCTCTGTCATGGAAGGTTTGGGAGCAGAAGCAGACAAGGGTCCAGCCCCACAAATCTCCCAGCGGAGGCAGGCAGCAGGCTGTCTTCCATTGCTGACCCCTGATTCCCACAACATAACCTTCCTCCTTTGCTGTGCCCACCCTGATTGCACTTGGAGTTTACGATGCAAGATTTGTTTTTCATCCTGTTCCATGTCCTTGGAGAGAGCTCACTTTGATGATGGTGCCAGAAACTAATTGTGAGGGGAACCAATTGTATGGGAGGATGGCGTCCATGGAGGCCAGAGGGCCTCCACATCCTGCAGAGTAGGGAGGTGCTGCAAGGGGATGTGTTTCCAGGGAAGGTTCCAGACTTCCTTTCCTGCGGACCTCTCAGAATAGGCTGCTCAACTCCCCCACTGGAATTACAGAGTCTTGTGTTTGGAAGGCCCTATGGAGGCAGTTCATGCTCTTTAGTAATGTAAATTCCTCGGGTTAGAAGATCCATGCTGTGGCCCAATGTGGTGCTAAAGAAAAGAAGCAGCTTGGAGTTAGATGGCCCAGAGTCAGAATCTTGGCTCTGCCTCTGGTTGTGTTACCTTATTAACAGTGTTATTAACAATAATAGCCAACATTTATTGAACATATACAATAAATCACAGGACCAAGTGCTTTACCTTCAACAGCTTATTTTTAATCTCAATACATTCCATGGGTAAAGATCATTATTGCTGTTATGTTACACAAAGTAGGACACAAACACACAACAAGGAATCACGGAATTAGTAAGAGTCAAAATCAGGTCTTAGAACAAGGTAAGGTCCTTGGGGACTTTTGCAAGTTTATTTGTTAAACAGCTACAAGCTATTTTCATATACCATACCTTGCTAAGCCTTGTTTTCTCCTCTGGAAAATAGGGAAATAATCCTATTTATAGATTGACAGGATTCAATAAATCTGTGGCCAGATTGTGAAAGTGAGTAGCCAACCCCCTAGAATATACATTTTCAGTATAATCGTCAATGCTTTTTTCTCCTTTCTTCTGCAAAATTACAAACCCTAAATCTCACCTTGGTGGACAAAGAACATTGCTGTTCCATGTGTCCACAGGAGAATGTTTGTTGATTGGTCCCAGCTATTCCATGGGGTGAGTGACTTGGATGTTCCCAGTCAGTCCCTTGAGGGCCGAGGCATGAAGGGGACCCAGCAGTGCAACCAGGGATTTCCTCTGTCCTCTGGGCACATCCCACTTAGCACTAGGCCCCATGCATGTTGGCCAGAGGAGACTCCTGTTACACAATATATTAATGAAATGTGGTTCAAAAGGGCACCAATAAGTATTACACAAGCTCCCACTCCTTCAGGATGAAGAAACTTGAGTAGACTTCTGGCTCCAATCAATGCCATAGCCCTTGGAGTTCCCAGTGGAGGAACCCAAGCCTAAGGTCCACTTTGGCCTTGCTTCCCTAAGGAGCTTTTATTGGCTTGCTCCATACAATTCTCACGATGGTCCTCCAATGTCCGTGCCCCCACTGGACACACAGGAAAATGACCCTCAGCCAGGATCAGTAGCTTACTCAACACCATGCACGAAGGATTGAAGCCAGATCTGTCTTATGTCAAAGCTCTTTACATAGCTCCACTTTCCATGATCACACTGGTCTGTCAGTCCAGAAGTCAATATTTAGTTATTTATATACTGAGTATTTAGGATGGGCTGGATATAGATGCTGGTGATATACCTATGAACAAATACAGCTTTTCTTTCCTCATGCAGAGCTTACAAAAAGAATTCAGAAAACAGACAGTGACAAACAAGCTTAGCGCTAGGCCCCGAAACGCACTTACTATCTAAATAATCTGCTTGATATTCTGTAACATTACTCCGAGTATATGAGATGATAGGTGATGGCAAGTGCTAAGAAGAAAATAAATGTTGAGGTAACTTCTGAACAGAATTTGGATGGAGTAGAAAAGTGATTTCTATAGATATTGGAGAAGAGCAAATCAGGAAATGATATAAAAACCCACAGTTGCCCATGCAGGAGGGTGCTTGGTGTGTTTGAGGAGGAGCATGGGGGCTGGCTAGAGATATCTAGGTGAAAGGGTCATCACCAATGATCCCTGAAAAGCCATTGTAGGGACGTGGTCCTCTTTTCTGAGAAAAGATGAGCTGGAGATAAGAAGCGAAGTGGTGGGACATGTGGTACAAGTTCAATGAGTCAATAAGGGATTGAATTCCACAGACGGCTCCCAATTCTGGCTGTGCAGCAGATCCTCTACAATCAGGTTCAAGACCTAAGTGTCCAGGCTCCACCAGAGAGCATGCTTCAGGTGACCTGCAGCACAGGTTAGGTTGGTAGTCCTGATGCCTGGCTCTGTCTGGCAACCACTTCCCTAGATGCACTCTAAGACTTTTTTGATTTCCTTCCTTATATATAATCTTGACTCTGTCTAGGGTATTTTCATATTGTAAATACAATATGACATGTTAGCATGTGTGAAAGGCTTCTGTTGTTATCTATGAAAGCAATTACAGTGTGATCTCACTACTTCCTCCCTCATCTCGGTTTCTATTCTTCCTCTGAACACAGGGATGGGATTTAAATAGCTACGGAGAGCAAAGGACTGCATTCTAATGCAAAAAGCACTTGGATCAAACCTACTATTTCTCTGTGTACATTTTGATGGCCTGCAAATTGACCTGATCAAACTGGAAACGCATTTGCTATCTAAATAATCTGCTTGATATGCTGTAACATTACTCCAATTACTCATCCCTTCAATAAATTTAATCTATTGATTTGGATGCCTTATTCTATTTCACGCTCTCTCTCTCTTGTTCAAGAAAAGCCTCAGTGGTCTCATAATGAAAGTGAAATAAACCTAAAATGCTCAGGGCACTTTCTTTCCCTACCCCCCACACTTCTTTATACCAAACTCAGACATGATAAGAAACTTGAAAAATTGCTATGTTTTCAGGTGAATGAATTTTGCATTTGAGAAGTGACATGGATAGCTTTACCTACTGAGTCATGTGCCATGTTCTAGAATGTGTTTCATATTGTGTGGTCACAATGAAAACTCAGGTTCTGTTTTAGTCAATTATTTCACTGCTGTGATTAAAGATCTGACCAGAGCCATGTAAAAGGAGAAAAAAGTTTGTTTCAGGGCTCACAGTTTCAGAGGTTTTAGTCCATAGATTGCCAGCTCCATTCATCAGGGCTCTCTAGGTGACACTGAACATCCTGGTGGGAGAGAGTGACAGAAGGAAGCAGATCACATCACCGTGATCAGGAAGTGGAGAGAATCCACTCACCAGATGCAAATAGATACCCAAAGCCATGCTCCAATTCCAACCTCCTCCAGCCACACCCTACCACTCAGTTACCACTCGGTTAATCCTTAACAGGGGATTAAATAACTGATTGAGTTGAGACTCTTACGATCCAATTATTTTTCCTCTGAACCTTCTTGCATTGTCTCACATGTGAGCTTTTGCCGGGGAACCTCACATCCAAACCATAACAGATGCCTAATCTTTTAGAGAATCATTTTGACCATGAATTCTTCTGGTACTAATCAATGAACTTCTTCTATTAAGTACCATCTGTAAATACTTTCTGTTTACAGACCTATCTGCATTGCAACTGCTCAGCTTTGCCATTGTGGCATAAAACAGCCACAGACAGTATGCAAATGAACAGGCCTGGCTGAGTTTCAATAAAACTTTATGCAGAAACAGGCTGTGGGCCAGATTTTGCCAGCAGGATATAGTTTGCTGAAACCTAATCCAATCTAATTTCCCTAGTTTTCTTTTCATCTTAGATGATGAAACTGAGGCCTAGATGTGATATTTGACTTGGACTAGCTGTATCACATCTCAGATGAGAACCTGCAATTTTGACCCTCAGTTCAGTGTTCTGCTAGCTACAGCAGGTGGGCCTTTCCCAGGCCCTCGTACTGTCACGCAGCCCCAGGAACTCCCTCTTATAACATAGAGCTAGGAATGAGGAGTACCAGCTGGTGAAGTTGATTGGGCATGAGCCCACTGCCAGGAGTCTTTGTGTCTATTACCTCTCCATCCTGTCCCTGTTCTAGTCTGGGGCTCTGAGAGGCACTTCTCACCGAATCTGTTTTAAAGATGCATTACCTTCTGTAGCCACAGCAGGTAAGAACTAAGACTAAAAGAACTGCCCGTATGTATCTTGCAGTCAGCTGGGAAGATGGCACTTGTCCTGACCTGAGTTGCCCTTTAGAGGCAATGTGTTACCCTCTCTTTTGAAAAAAATGTGTCCTTTCAAATAGCTTCCTATTTGCTTTCCTATAGTACCACTGATTCTAGCTAAAAATTCTTTCTTTGGGGCCTACACCCCATTTGTTTTGCTTTTTTGAGAAGTGGGATAAAAGCAAGTGAATTGTGCCTATGCAACAGGAAACTCCAAGTTCCAATATCCTGCAGATCATACAGCCTCGCTCCCAAATATATATTTGGATATAATTTTGTAGTCTTGTTATGTTTATCTTCCTCTTTTATTTTGCCTTGCCATAAAACGATGCTTATGTTTGTTTCTTACTTTTTCTTATAGGAATTTCTCATATGGACTTGACTTTAGACCAGAGTCAGGCAAGTTCTGGAACTTGCTGTAGGAATGTCACTTCCTGTTTATTAACAAAGGATGGAGGACAATAGTTTCTCCTGCTAATTGGAACCCTCTCTACTCTGTGCTACTAACTCATCAACAAAGATTCAAGGGCTGGGTTGTGTTCTTTCCCCCTAGTTAGAATGACCATGCCTATATTTCAAGTTAAATCCTGAATTCCAGAATGATTTGCTTCCTTCTCATTTTAGGAATAAAATCAGAAGTAAAGACATTGGTGGACATTTGTGGAAGTGCTTTGCAAATACAAAATAACATGTTTATTGTCACTTTTATTGTTTCTATTTTCAGCATGCAATCTAGGCTCCTTTGTTGACCTGTCAAGTGTCTAGATACTAGAACAAGAAGAAACAATTCAATATGTTTTTAGCATCTGGCTGTTGGACCTCCCATTTCTTAAGTGTGATGAATAAAATGCAATTCCTTCATTATTACTAAAACAAATTGTTTTTAGTGATTTAAAATGTTTGAAGAGAAATACAGCCCTGCCCTTTTAAGGATCAAAAGCCATTTGTATAAGCAGAGAAAATAAGGTTGTAAAAATCCCATGTAACAAAAGCTGTAGTTAAAAGGTGATTTCAGGGCTGGGGACACAGCCCAGTGGTAGAGAGCTTGCCTAGTCCATGCAAAGACCTGGGTTAAATCTCGGGCAATCACAAAAACAAACAAACAAACAAACAAATACTTAAGTGTATGCAAAATAAATTCTGCCAAACAAAGTAGTTCAAAGAAACAATGTAGACCTATGATTTTCTACCGACCTTTTTAAAAACTGAAGTTAAGTATTAGAATACTTACTGAAAAAAAAATCAGAGAGGAGTAGTGATGTTGGAAATTGTCCTTCCTTATAATAGCAGTGTAGAAAGGTACAATCTGGGGTCATGGGTGAGGTGACTAAGTAAAGTCAAATGTTTCACTTTTTAGGTTTTACTTTTTTTTTTTTTTTGTAATGCTGGGGATCAAACCCAGGGTCTCACCCATGCTAGGTAAGCACTTTACCTCTGAGCTAAACCCCCAGCCTACAAAATATATTTTTATTGATAGTCCTATCTATGATAATCAAAACAGGCTTATTTAGTCTAATAGGAAAAGAGTGAGCAGTTAACAGGGTCTCCTTAAGGACCCATAGCATATCAATCTCAGTGTTTGTGTCAATTTCTGTCTTCAGCTTTTAGTAGACTAATTGATTAGCTGATTGATTAATTGATTTCCTATTATATGCCAGGTTATTTCTGTTTTATGGGCCAATATTTCTGCTACTAGCATGTGACTTTGATATAGTTACTCACAGAAACTTTCTTTCCCACCCTTCCCTGGGTTTTATTACTATCTTGTCTGTTTGGGCCACTTTAACAAAACACCTGAAACATGATAGATTACAAACAATATAAATACATTTCCCAAAGTCCTAGCTCTGGGAAGTCCAAGATCAAGGCACCAGTACATTCTATGTCCTGGTTCATCGAATGGCACCTTCTTGCTGTGTCCTCACCTAGCAGAACGGGTGTCCTAGCCAGCTCTTTACAATCTCCTTTAAGGACATTAATTCCCATTCACAAGGACTCCACCCTCATGATTCTTATCACCTCTCCAAAGATCCATTTTCTAATCCTATCCCTTTGAAGGTCAGGATGTCAATGTATGAATCTAGAGTTGTTCACAGACATTCAGACCACAGCAATGAAGGGTTCGTATTTTATTCATTACAGTTTTCATAGCTCATTCTGCTAATGATAAAGTAAAGGAATGCCAAAGTTTCAGAAGAGTTCAATGTAGTATAACACTGGATGAGCTTGCTTTCTTTTGTTTTTCAAACTTTGATCTGTATCTCCTGAATACTTACTAAGGCTCTGATGACATGCACATAGTAGGAATACAGGGTGAGTGAACTAAGACCCATGCTCTAGGTGGAGAAACACCATGTGAGCAAAGAAATGTCACATGCTGTGGCATGTACTTTAATAAAATATAAAAGTTACTGGGCATAGAGGAAAGGACTTGTTAGCTTCTGGACAAAGGGCCATCATCCCTGGAGCAGTGACCCTTGATGTGAATTGTGGAGATAAACAGGGGAATTATTACAGCTCTCTTGTGAGACTAGCTGCATAATCTGACAGATCCTGCTTTCAAGAAAATAAATTCTCCACCTACTGTTTTAGGCTTCAGAGACCTTCAGATGCTTCTTCCATTCAATAGTCCTTTCCTACGTCTAGACAATGGGCAAACTCCTTTACAGCTGGGAAATATTTTGTCTACTTGTGACCCTATCCTCAAAATTGCAGGTGACTTTTGATCAGCCTTTGTTTGAAATCCCTCCTTATTATTTCTCCAGTAAGTTTCAATGGGCCTCTTTGGAAGTAGATCTCATTGCATGTTTTCACAGTAAGTTCCACACAAATCTGGGTTCCCCAACATCTTTCCATGAACTCATTTTTTTTCCCTCTCTTTCTGCTCCAGTCACATGATAAGGTTAAGGGGAACAATAGAGAAAAACAGCAGAAAAACCACGAAGACAGAAGCACAGAGGGGGGAACAGGGGAGGACTTTCTTGAATACAAATGGAAGTAAACAGTGGAAAGTTGGTATTGCAGTCATAGCTTTCAGATGGGCAGTAGGAAAAGACATCCACGGGCAGGGCCAAGGGCAGGAGAGGACAGGATGAACAGAGGACACCTCCTCAGCAACCTCAGCTCCTGAGTGTGCCTGAGGGGAGGCAGGAGATGAAGCTGGAAAACCAGGCAAGTTCCACATCCTGAAGCCTTGTGCCTGTCACACAGAAGACTTGAGCTTCATCCTGGACTTAGCAAATTCAGGATTGCAACTGGTGGTGCTGAGAAGCAAGGAGGTAAAGTGATTTCTTCTCAAAGTTACTTTGGTGACAATAATGAGAATGGATTGAAGGGGCTATAGGGGAGCAACAGGTTGGCAAGCTATTGACAAAGCCCCAAACGAGGAGGGACTACAGCAGGAATGCAGTATAAGGGGTCATGAACGAGCATGAAAGTGAGAAATATTTCTCGAAAAATATTTCAAAGAGGCGAGATGGTTCAACTCTAGTTTGAAGACATCGGCTCCTCAACTGATGGATTGATGGATTCATTCAGCCCTCCACTTGATGCTCATTGTTCCACTCATTTCTTATGTTCCACTGCTAGGGGCCAGACATGCATGTGCAGGACAGAGAATAAAAATGAACTTTCTGCCCTCTTTCGGTTTACAGCCTAGCAGAGGGAAATTAGAAGTACACATAGACATAGAGAGCTATGAGAAATGAGAACTACAGGGCTTGTGGGGCTGGTGTGTCTTTTTCATGGACTAGCCAGATGGAACTTTCTGATAAGGAGACATTGCAATAGCAGTCCACGGAGGGAGGGAGTAATTTTTTTTTGAAGGAACAACAGCATCTTTGCAGTCCCTACAACAGTGCCTGTGGGATGATGCTGGAAGAGGAGAGGTTTGGAGGATGATAGAAGAAAGCCTCCTGGACCTCCACAGTCTCTTTCTCTTGGAGCCCCAGACAGAAAACCTCCCTCACTTGTCTTATGAGAACCGGGGACGTCCCACCAGCTTCGTACAACCTGCTGGAGCGCTAAGGGCAGAGGTCCCCTGCTGTTGTTTGACCCATGAGCACAGCAGGCATTTGAAGGAATCTGATGCTTCACTTTTGTTTTCCGTACCCTTTTTTTGCTTTATTTCTTAAAAAAATTCCTACGGAGGCTATTTATTACACAGAGGCAGTCGCGTGCACCAAGCAGAATTGCTTTTCATAATAAACCTATTCATCTTCTGGCATGTCAGAAATTTCTCAAATTGATACTTATAATAAATATGATTAATACCATATTGTATTTCAGTTGTTGCCATAAAATAATTGGGAACAAATATTGTATTGTGATGTTGACAGTGTTGGGTCGGTTGGTGCCAAATGGTGGGGGCAGCCAACTGTATTTCATTAACAACCACGTTGCTACAGTGCTATTAAGTTTTTCATAATCCTTTTTACTCAAGGTTGATCATTCATTCCGTTAGACAAATTATTGCAACAATCATGCTGGAAGTAAATCTGCCAGGAAAAATCTCAGAAAGATGGGTTCTTGCAGGATGTTCAGTCTCCTGCCTGTGAAATAGGCCAAGCAGGAAGTGCAACACTGGACTCAGGGTCTAGGGAGTAGACAAGGTATGTGAGAAAGAGCTGGGTTTAATGACCTGAGGAGGGTAAACTTGAATTTAGAATGGCAGGAGACAAGAAAAGACATGACTTTCAAAGGAAGGTCAGATGCCTCGTGACTCCTCGGCTTCTCCAGTGTCACTTTTCTCAAGCCTCCTGCTTCTGCCACACAGTTATTGGTTGCTCTCCAAACGTAGTGAACCCCATCCAGGATCCTCACTATTACATTTGCAAAATGCAATTTTTGCTTCTGTGTATGTCCTCCCTATCTCCTTAAAAGTCTGACAAACTCTAACTCACCCCAGAAAATCTGTTCAAGCCACATTTCCTCCTGGAATCCATCCCACTCACTCACCCACTCCCTCCACTGGGCTCATGTAAGACCACATGTATTAGTCAATACCTCTCTTACACTTGAGCCCAGTGACCTGGGTTCACGGGTACCTTGCCTTATACACTGAGTTCCCCTTAAAGGCAGGACAGACTTAATATTGAGCCTATGGTTGCTTAGCTGGAGAAAGTGCTCAGAAAATAACTGAATGGAACTAGACTGAGGGGAACCTAGAAATGACCTGGCACAGCAAGAAGCCAGTGGTACTGGCCACTCCAGTGGTGTGTAGAGAATGTACCTCCTGCACTGAGTGCAGAAGGCCTGTTGTGGACCCTGGATATGTAGGACATTTCTCATAGATGCACCCATGAGCTTGTACATAGGAAGTGCTAAGGAGTAAGCCATTTCCCTATACTCATGGCTTCTCAGCTTTGAATGAAATTTTTAGATAATTTCCCCCAGATCTGTAAATCCCTTAGCATTACAATAATTGAGATTCCTGGATCAAATTCTTCATATGCTGGTCTATTCTTGTACTTATTTAATACATGTGTACTGAACATCCATTATTGGTCAAGACACTGGGCTGGGCACTGTGGATAGAGGAAAGCTAATGTGAGTTTCCATTTTAAGAGAGTGGAGGACAGGCAGCCATCAACCAATTAACCACACAAATAAATATACAATAATAAACCATGGTAAAGAAATGTTCAGGGTGCTAGGAATATGTTCATGGCAGAATCTAAACTTGTCTGAGCTGAATTTTAAAAGTTAAGTCGAAGTCAAGTAGGTGAACGTAGGGAAGAAATGGGAGGTACTCAGGCAGAAGGAATAGCTTGTACCAAGCCCCTGAGGCCAGAAGGAGCACGTGGCACTTGAATGATAAAAGACAGGCCCAAGTGGCTGGTGCACAGGAAGGAACCCTGAGAGGCCAGTAGGGTGCAGACCGAGAGGGAAACATTAGAGCATGTTGTAGAGTTTAAAGTTGAGTCTTTTGTTCCAAGAGCTGTGGGAGGCCTCATGGAAGATTTCATTCAGGGCTAAATGATAAGTTATATTTTTGTCTAAAAAGATCAATATGGCTGCAAAAGCAAAAAGGAGTGTAGCATTTGGTTGACAAATCGGGCGTCTCTGACAGTGGTCCATGTACTCATTAAGAATAGTAATAGTGGAGACAGAGAAATTGATGAATGCAGGAAGTATTTAGCAGGACACGATGACAGGAGTTGGTGAAGAACTGAATAAGGACGAAGTGGTCAATGAGGATTGACCACTGAGGATGACCACCTTTTCTAGAGCAAAAGTGAGACGTCACTTCTGAAGTGAGGATTTGGGAAGCGCCTGGCCCTTCCGACTTGGGAACACCCTCAGGATCTGTGCTTGCATGTAGTTTCCCAGGCATCCTCATCAGCCAGCCCAGGTTCATCAGACGGGCGTTCACGTCTTCTGGTCTGATGTCCTACAAGGGCCCTCAGCCCACGGGCGTGATCAGTGTTCCCCCATGTTACCTTACCAGATCTCAGACTTTGGGGGCACCTATTTTTTTCTTGCCCTACTTGACTGCCCTGCTCAGCGTTGTTGTGGGGACCATATGAGGCTATTTGTTCCATTCAGAAGTAACTACTAGGCTCTTCCTATGTGCTAGGCTGCGTCCTAGGCATGGAGGCTCCAAAATGGAATAGCATGAAACGTGCCGCCCCTGGAACTCAGATTCTGCTGAGAAAGGCAGACGTGGGTTGAGGAGTCAACCAGATGAAATGCCAGGCCAGGTGGAGGAGGCAGCCACGATTCTGAGGTGTGGAGATACTTGTTGTCAGTCTTCCAAGATGGACAAGACTGAGCCCAACAAAAGTACAGGGAGCGGTTGAGTCAAGGGAAAGCAGAGAACAGGTGACACAGAGCCTGGCACAGAATAAGTCGTCTCTTCCCTCCTTCCTTCCTGGTCTGCTCCTGACTTCCTTATTCAAGTCCTGCACTATCTCCACCACTAGCTTCCGTCTTTATGTTTCTATCTCCCAGAGAATGTACCAGTTGCTTAGTTCAAGCTCCTATCACTGGTCTCCGAGTCACACTGAAACATGTCACCACACCCAGGTTTCTGTCTCCTTTCTATCACTGTCTTCCTCTTTTCTAAAGTCCTTAGGCACCATGGTAAGCCCAGGCCCTATACTGATTGATGCTCACAGCTCAGCACTTGCCAGAAATGCCCTCTTGCAAGAACAGCCCCCCTGTGTTTGGAAAGACTAGTACTCATTCCCTCTTCCTGTCTTGCATGTGTTCAGAGGCTGGGTGACTCGTACACATTGAAATGTAGACCTGGTACTTCAATCCAGATCTCCAAACTTCCAACTTCACTTTCTACCACATCCTCTGATCTCAAAATACGATTTGCCAGGGGTTATGGATGGTTATGAGGTGTCCCACAAAAGCTCTTACGTTGATGCAGGAATACTCACAGGTAAAATGATTGGATTGTGAGTGCTGTCATCTAATCAGTCTATCCTAGTTTGAATGGACTGACTGAGGGTAGCTGTAGGCCAGTGGGACATGGCTAGAGAATATGGGTCACTGGGACATGCCCTGCAAGGGTGGATCTTCCTGTGGCCCCTTCCCCTTCCCTCTCTCTGCTTCCTGGCTGCAGGAGGTGAGCCACTTTCCTTAGCCACACCTTTCTACCATGATGTTCTGCCTTATTTTGGGCCCAGAACAACAGTCGGCTGATCACGCACTGAACCTCTGAAACTGTGAGCCAAAACAAATTTTTCCTCCTTTTGATTGTTCTTGTCAGGTAATTTTGTCAGAGCAACACAAAGCTAATGAACCAATCAGGAATAAGTAATACTAAACCAAGAACACCATTCCTACCATAAAGACCACACACTATCTAGAGCTCACAGATACCTTCACATGTTCAGATGTGTTTGTTAAACTTCAAACTTTGCATCATTTTGAATTGGGTTATTTTCATTTTCAGAAGTGGAAACAGCTGGCTTTCCTAAACCCTTGGGTCACTTCACTTTCCGAGACTGTCTCCACCAAGTGTAGCTGGTCTCTCTTGAATAAGTGTTGCAAGCATGAGTTATGTGCTTCTGAATGATGTCACTGGGGAGATCCGGCACCTTAGCTCAGTGTGCTCTTTTACCAGGCGACTGCTCAAAGTTGCTCTGTGTCCACAGATTCCTTCTGGGCAGGAGCTTATTGGATGCAGCATCTCAATCTGGGCATCTTTCCTGACTGCTGCGTGTAGCTGGGCATCCCTTGTGTTTGGGTGGGATGTGGCAGCACATTGCGTTTCCAGTGCTCTAGAATTCAGGAAGTGCTCCCTGAGTCAAAGTCTGCCTGTGGGTCCTCAAGAGCTGCTCAGATTGAGCAAACTCTTGGATCTAGCATGGCCTCAGACCCTGCAGAAACTCTGTGGCTTTGGCCTAAGGCTCCTCCACTGTTCTTTCCCCTTAGAAAATGCCAATTGGCCTTTTTGGTTGCCAAATATCTCCTCCAGTATGTTCTGCGAGCATTCAGCCTAGTCCCAGATCTGTGTAATGATGGACACAATATACCATTTGTTTCAGATTGGATTCTCATGTCTAGCTCAAGAGCTACATGGTTTACTCTTCATTTATATATATTTTTTGAAAATTTTATTTGTAATTGACATAAAATTACATATATGCATGGAGTACAGTGTGATGTTTTGATAAATACATATACTGTAGAATGATTATATTAAGTAACATATCTATCACCTCCTGTAGTTATTATTTTTTGTAGTGAGAAAATTTATTTCTAAGCAATTTTGAAATATATATTTTTATAAACTATAATCACTATGCTATAAAGTAGATCTTCAAATATTATTTCTCCTATCTAACTGAAGCTTTGTACTCTTTGGTCAACATCTTTCCATTATCCTCCAACTCCCATCTTGTATTCTCTGGAAACAACCATTCTAATCTCTACTGCAGATTCAATGTTTTATGATCCCATATGTAAGTAAAACCACATGGTATTTGTCTTTCTGTGCTTGGCTTATTTCACTTGGCATGAGTCTTCCTGGTTGATCTATATCATTGCTAATGACAGTATTTTCTTCTTTTTAAGGCTGAGTAATATTCCTTTGTGTATATATATCATATTTTCTTTACCTGTTCATCAGTTTATGGGTACTTAGATTGCTTTCAAATCTTGTCTACTATGAAGAGTGCTGCAATAAACCTGGGGTGCAGATGTCTCTTTGATATATTTGATTTCATTCTTTGGGATATATGCCAGTAGTGGGATTGCTGGGTCTTATGATTTTAGGAATTCTAGTCATATGCCCTTTCTACTTTATTTGTTATCTCTGTTCTGCTCAGAAATGAGACAAGAATTATCAAGGGAAGAGATGGATATGTTTAACCTGATTTGAACATTATGTAATTTATACATGTATTAAAACTTTGCATGACACCTAGTAATGTATACATTTCTGATGTATCATTGAAATATTAAATGAAAGTATTAGCATTGGAAAACTTTTCTGACTCTCCAATTTTTTCTTAATTTTTTTGGAGGGGTACTGGGTATTGAACTCAAAAGGGCTTTACCACTGAATTACGTCCTCAGCCCATTTTATTAGTATCATATTTATTTTGAAACAGGGTCTGTTAAATTGCTTAAGGCCTTGCTAAGTTGCTGAGGCTGGTCTTGAATTTGTGATCCTCTTGCCCCTGCTTCCTGAGTCGTTGGGATTAGAGGCATGTGCCACATGCCTGGCCCCTGACTCTCTATTTGTTCTTCAGAGAAATCCTGGCAGGGATCTTATATCCCAGAAATGCATTCCATCAGTCCCAACCCACCTCACATATTTTTGGAGATAGAAAACTATCTAACAAGGCTACTATTTTGTTGTCATTTAATTTAGCAGTTAGAAGAGCCTTTCTACTTTTGAAAATGCAAATCTATGTGTACTTATGTTTCCTGGCCATTAAAGCAAGTGTTGCTTTTCTTAGGTCAGGTAAAGCTTAATCCCTCTTCCTCCCAACTGTCTGTCAAATATTTGAAGTCAGTGACCATGTCTCCATTGGCTCCTTCTCCTTCAGAAGCACAACTGGATTCCTGTAGTATTTATCAGCAAATAAGTAGTGAAGGCCCTGCCTCCTTGAATAGCCCTACCCTTTTAAAGACTGGCGTCTGAAAAAAACGGCCTTCCTACTGTCCATTCCTTTGGGCTCAATTCCTCTCTTGCCTTAGACTGAAGACCTTTGTTAATGTAGCCTAAAAAGTGAATGTTTTGGCAGAGCTATGGTTTAGCTGTGGTTTGTCACTGCCAAATCTTTTGCTGAGATTTGATCGCCAGCACAGCGGTACTGAGAGGTAGTGCAGGTAACAGTCAGTAATGGATTAATGTCTTTCTTGTGAGATTGGATTTGGATTTGCTCTTATGGGAATGTTTAGTTCTCCTGAGAGGAGGTTGTTATAAGTGCCCAGGCACCTCCCTGACTCTCGCATACCTGATTCTTTTCTGTCTGTGTCTGCATGTCCTTCCACCAGGAGGCCCTCATCAGAAACAAAGCGGATGGTGGTACCCAGCTCTTGGAGTTCCAGAATCATGAGCCAAAATAAAACTCTTTGTGAGTTATCCCATCTCAGATATTCTGTTACCTCAATAGAAAGCAGACTATAACTGGCAGGATCAATGCTACAGTCCCACAGACAACACCCACCAACCCCTGTCTTCCTCACTTAATCCTTGAGGGCTTGATTTTGGCATCAGGAAACTCCATCTGAAACCCGAATTTGGGAAACCAGTTCAAATACCCTGTAATTGTGATGGATGGGACATTTTCCACACAGTCAGAATGGGTGGCCACTAAGTCTTCAATTAAATGATTCTGGAGATTCTAGTCTCTGCTACAAGGGTGGGAAGTTCTTCCCAAGGAAACCAACTATCAGGAAAGGTTTAGCACACATATAAACACACACACACACACACACACACACGATAAATGTCGAACTTTGCATATATACATATTATATAAACACATTACCTGTAATTATATTGTATATATAACATATTCATAATATTATGTATATTATATACATATGTATATATATACACACACAGAGTGTACATACACTACTTGGATACATATATACATATTTTTATGGCTGAATGTGAATTCAACCTTATTTAATATATAAGAGACAATAAAAAATAATTAAACTCATAGCTCTGACAATTTTCAAGAGCTATAATCAGAGGAAAGTTAACTCTTCAACAGTGGGTTGGCTGAAGTTGAGTTTTGGAAATATTCACTCTAAGTAAAAAATTGCAATTTCAGGGGATGAGATAGCACTCTTTGGATTTCTAATCCCAAGCTCTATGTTTGAGTTAATAGTGTTTGCTTTTTGGTTTCTGTACTGAGGCAGAATTGAGCCTGGCTTTATTCTGGCTGTGACTCTGGGTGGGGCTGGGGGATGGGAGGGAGGGGATAGCAACAGCTGGATTTGGTGCCTTCACATGTACAATCTCACCTCATCTCACAATCGCCCTTTGAAGGAAAGTTAATTTCCCCATGTTCCAAGTGAGAAAAATTAAAATCAGAAGGCCCCGGACCTGACTGCTGGTCGAAGGCCACGGTCCAAGCCCCCAACTTACTAAAGGATCTTTTGAGCATCTCGTGCTTCAGTCTGTGGAACCCCCATCAGGTCCTGCCTCCTCTGCCTCCCGAGCAGAGGTTGTTTGGATGGGCTGAATGACTTCATTTCCAGTGTCGAATGTTTCTTTTTCTTTCTCTTTCCTCCTTCATTTCACCTTTCAAAATAATTTCTCCAATAACATTTCCTTTCCAAATTTCCTCCTGGCGCAGGCAACATTTCCTCTTTTATGATGGTAATGTATAGCTCTCATCCTAATTGGTGAGCGAGAAGGATATAGTTGCTCCAGGAGAATAATTAACTCTTTGTGAATTGTATGTTGAGAAAGGAAGGGAACGAAGCCTGTTTTAGTCGAAGCAGGAATTACCATCCAGCATGTAATTTATCAGCACAAAACGGCTTCCATTTAGAGGATGTTTTAAGAACGGTGTTAAAAGTAGTAAGAGGACACTAATTTATTCATATTTGGAACATGTAATATTAAAAGTGCTTCCAAAATTAATACAGTGGGAGTTCCTTGAAGTAAATTCTCTGAGACATCTGAGATTTTTACATATTTTATTTAGTATTTATCAGTGGCCATGACTTTATGTTTAAGAATGTATTTTTCAAAATCCTATGTTTAGTATATCTTGAAGGAAAAGGCAAACATTACTAATTCTCTCCTTTTTTCACATGTCATCTATACCATCTGATTAATGGACATTATTAATAAGTAGCTGAGGATCTCTTATAGGCCTTAGATACGTTAAATACCTGCAATAGGTAGAGGCAAGAGAGATGTGTTCCTACCCTCATGGCACTCACAGACTCTGGCATTAAGGGGAAGGTCACAAATAAGTAAAATAACAGTAATGTCAACAACGATGATAGAAATCCAATGGTTACTAAGCCATTACAAATAAGAGCTATGCTGGAAATAAAAAATAGAGACTAGAGTAATGGAATTGGGGACATTACTCATTAGCTAGAGAGGTCAGGAAGTAGCAGGTGGCCTTAAGATTGAGACCTTACACATGGAGAGTGTCCAGTCATGCAGAAGAAGAACAGAAATAGAGAACATTCTTTCCTCTGGAGACTAAAGATAAGTGCTGATTTCACAGGTGATCCCAGAGCCCACCGAGGTGGCCACTGACGGTGCAACCCGTGCTGCTCCCCAGCTGCACGGCGGAGATTAGAGCCTCAGAGGTCCTGCTTCCTGACTTGGAGTAGTTTTACTCTTTGCACTGGCCTGTTTCCTGTTTTCCCCATTTGGCCTTTTTTGCCCCTCTCTCCCTCCCTCCCTGTCATCATCTCCAGGGTCCAGCTAGATTTCCCTTTTCTCTACCCCGGACAATATAGTTTGAATAAACAGACCCAACAGGACAGCCTTAGACATGTTTATAGGGTGTGCTGGAGAATGTCAAAAGCAAAGCCCAGGGAGGCCCCGGACCCTCAGCCAGGCAGGCTTCACGCTGTCTCTGGGTGAGAAGGCGGGTCCCTGCCTCCTCTGACTTGTGCCTGGCGCACTAATAATGGAATGTTATCTAATTGGTGCTTCCTCCACATCAATGGAAATAGGAGCACGAGACACAGAGACAAAGCGGGATGCCAGCAGTTAAGTATAAGTGAGGTTCAGGCCCATCACTCCCGGGCTTTGCAGTAATATTTAGAACACATCCTAATGACTAAGGCATATGTCCTTGGGCGGGACAGCTTCGTATAAGAGACATCTGGCACGTATTTTCTGCTCTAAAATTATGCACTACCCCCTCCAGCAATTTATATTTCTAAGAAGATGGGAGAGAATGATGAGGTACCATTTGACAATTTATTTGTCATTTAAATATAAAATAAAAATGAAAAGTCCAGAACTGATATTATATGTGGGGTTAACAAACAAACAAACACACATACACACAGAATGAAGGAAGTTTGCCAAAATATTCACTGCAAATTTCTTTCATTCTGACCATTTCTGTAAATCTTGTGCATTGACATCTCATCACTGAAGTTGTGTTTTTTTTTAATTAAAGTCATCCCAGAATCTGGGGATATCACCCTTTATGCGAAAAGCTTGACACTCTTGTTCCTCATTTTAACCATCTAAAAACATTCAGGTCGTGGGTGCTGGGGTTGTGGCTCAGTGGTAGAGCCCTTGCCTAGCATGTGTGAGGCACTGGGTTCGATTCTCAGCACCGCATATAAGTAAATAAAAAATAAAAGTCCATTGAAAACTAAAAAATATTTAATAAAATAAAATAAAATAAAAACATTCAGGTCAGAAGATTCCTCTCTGTTTCCCCTTAAGTTCTTATGGGAGACATCATAGAACCAAAGGCAAAGAAAACAGCTCACTGCAGGACTTGCCCAAGAAACTCCTAAGGGTCTCACAGAAGGTTCCAGCACACCCCAGAGGGTCATGAGCCAAGACCAGTAGGGAACTTCTGTTCATATATGTCGGAAATAGAAGGAGCATGGGATTTCCCAGTGATACACTGTGTTGGAAGGGAAGAAAGTGGGGAAGGTTAGGATTCCTTTGGCTAAACCATAGTGGACACCGCTAACTGTGGTGGTCCCCACTCTCTAGCAGGCTGGCCAGTTAAGGTGTTTTCTGCTCAGGGACACTGCCCTTCCCTAAGTCATGGATTATCCATGGAGAGGCTGTCTGGGAGGAACCTCCCTGGGAATCCTGTCCTCCTTTTTGCAAACTCCTGTATGTCTGGTTGAAATGGCTCCCAAGGAAGGGATTTCAAACACGGTCTCTAGCAGTCCTCCTTCCAAATCTGCCTGACATCTTTGTTTGCAACTCAGTTGAGCAAAACCACCTGAGTTAGATGGGGAGGAGTTCAGAGTTTTGCCCCTTGATTCTCCACCAACTCTCTGAGATGACCTCTGAGACATCTTTGGACTTCTTGGAATTTAATTTGAAACCTTAAAGAAGTGCTGGCCCTCTGATTGTGGCTTTTTTTTTTTTTTTGTCAAGTTAAATCAATGAATATTTATTGAGCATCCTTTAAGAGCAATACTGAATGAAGGTCTTAAGGGCATTTAGACACACAGAATAGCCCAGACCTGAACTGCCCTTCCCACCTCTTCCACTCCATGAATGAATTATGCACTTAGTTCCACTGTAATGCAAATCTCTCTCTTCTTCAAAGCAGCCTTGTGCATGGGGTCAGTGTTCCTGCTATCTAACCTTTCCCTGGGCAGCCACCTCTCTCCTCCCCAGACCAGCCAGTCCACCCTCCCTGCAGTCTGATCTGGGTGTGGTCTGAGAACACTCATCTTGTGCTCTTTAATTGCTCTCTTGAATTTTGTAGCCTTTGCTTCTTCAGCCCCCTCTCTCGGGATGTGGAGATAAATTCTCCTTTGCACTTGGAGCAAAAGTCAACAGTGACTGTTCCCACACTCAGTTCTGGCTCCCAGGGCTCTGTCCTGTGCTATAAACACTTTGTCTGTATACTTAACATTTATGTTAAAATGTCTCTGAGAATGGATAAGATGCATTTTCCTCTTCTTTGGAATTGCGACTCTCAATACCATGCTCTTGAACCTAGTAACACTTGAAGCAATAGTCATGCTTTTTCAGAGAAACTCACATACTGAACAAGCAACCTGCCAAGAAAAATCCATGGCCAAATTCTTTAGGTAGAATCAACCCCTTGACTGACTTGAGAGTGAGTGTGTGAGTGAGTGAAGTGTGTGTGTATTTAGCCCCTGGTTTAATGGCACGTGTCCTTAAAACCTCTTTCTTCTGCTTCTGAAATGACCCATAACCATAGGGTCAGTACTAGAACATTTCAGAATATGCCACTGGTTCCATGCTAAACTGCACAGTCATAAGACTTTTCATGGGAAAGACATAACTAACTGCCAGTTACTCCAATATGCAATCTTTGTTTAACAAGGCCTTTAGGTTTGCTGTAGGTAGGTGGGTATTATGTATATATATATATATATATATATGCACATACACACTTATTAATATATGTGTAGTAGAAAATAAACTTATGTAGTAGAAAACCTCAAAAGCTTATATATATGCATATATATGAATCTATATATAGATTAAGTAGTCAGTCCATCTAATTTTGCCCCCAGAGAGATACACTAATACTTTGTGATATATTCCACTTTCTGCAATACTGCTTTATGAAATAGATGCTCTCATTCAAATACAGTTACATTCTATTTTTTCACTTGACATTCTATCATGGTTTCTTTGTAGTTATCAGTGACCTCTTCATACTTACAATTTAATAGTCTGTAATGTGTCATCATATGGAATTACTATAATTTAAGTATTCCTCTTGTTTGACATTTAAGTTGTTGTCACATTGTGTGTGTGTGTGTAATATAGCAAGAAATAGCTTCATGTATAACAACAACAATAACAACAACAACAACAACAATAACCCCAATTAAATGTAAAGTCAGAGCCTGATCTTTATTTTGCTGAGATATGAATAGGCTTGATTGCTTTCTAGATGACCTGCTGCACCTACTCTTGAGAAAGCTTGTGTGTGTGTGCAGAAGCAGTATGCAAACAAACCTGATAATTTAAAAGATCAATCAAATGATCACATATGCAACTAAGCTGACAGCAATTAGTTTTCAATACATTAAAGCAAATTTGTTAGTTAATTAAGATGTTCAAATGTCTGAACCCAAATACACATGTCTTACTGGAAATGGACCAAAAACAAAACAAAGCTTCTATCTCATGATAGCACACGTGCAGCTATGTGTACACATGCTTGTCCACACAATGAGCAACGACTTCACAGACACACTGTATCGTATTTCAATCTATGGATGCTACTAATTGAAGTATAATTAAGACATAATGATTTGGAGAATGCCCTTTGGAGTCAAACTGTCTAAATCCACTTGTCAGTTCTTCCATTCTTGCTAACTCTGCCCATTTCACCTGGTGCTTTGGCCTCTTGACACCACAGTTTCTTTATCTACAAATGAGACTTAGACTTATGTGGGTCACCATCAATTCTTTAGCATAGAAATAATGAGATAATTCATGTCAACTCCTTATCCCTGTCCTTGAGGTCTTCCTCTTTGATTGGGGCTTTAATTTTTTTTTAAAATTAGACTCACTTCCTCCACTCTTGTGTGAAAGATCTGGTTTTCACTTCAGTATATGACTTGATTTCTATAAGACAAAGATCCGCAGAGAACCATAACAGAAAATCTTGGAAAGAAGTCCCTTCTGACAGGGGAGGCCCACTCTCTGGCTTGGACCTTTTCAGAACCACTTTACTCTTTGGGTCGTTAATTTATTGATAAGACAACTCGTGAATCTCCACTGTGTTCCAGGCACAACACTAAGTGTGAGGGACTCAGAGACATAAAGACATAGTGCCTGGTGACACGGAGGCCCTGGCACACAGCAGCACACATGCTTTTTGGAGTCGTGCAGTGCTTCCTTTTCAAAACCTAAAGCTTGTGCAAAATCTGTTTCCTCGGCGTAAACAGGAGATGCAGTGAAATTAAGAAAACAATACTTACTAAGAGGTGACAAAGAACTGAAGGCAGAAGTATGAGCAGTGGTCAGTTAGACTCTTTAACAGAGCAGGTAACCGCACAGCAAGAAACTGGTCTGAGAATCCACCTTGGGACCAGCATTCTGCCTGTTTTCAGGCCCCCAGGTGACTCTCAGAGGGTGCTGCTCCCTGACTCCCTTTCACATCCTCTGGCCTCCAGAAAGCCCACTACTGACTTCTTTGCCCGGTCTCAAACTGAATGCATAAGGACTTTCCCTCAGGTAAATGTCAAACTTTTCCTTAAGTTATTTTTCCAAGGCAGGATGGATTTTTCAGGGTCAGGGAGCAGTGTTGCCAGACATCCTCTGAGACCAAGTGAGCTGTTGCCACCTGTTACCAGCCCCGTTTACCTCCCAAACCAACCACGATGGTGGCTTTCTCCATACCACTGGGGACAAGTCCTACATGTCCCAGAGCTGCGTGCAGAGCAACCAAGGAACAACGTACAACATGAGCAGCACAAGTGAGCCACACGTGACATTTATGTTTTTAGTCATCATATATAAAAAGGGAAATTGTAATTTAAGTAACATGTAATTTTAATAACATGGTATTTAACTGAATATATCAACAATGTTGATATTTAATACATAACCAAATAGAAGTCACCAAGATATTTTGCATTCAATTTTTCATACCAAGTCTTTGAAAGACACTTTGTACTTTACACTCATAGCATTTTTGAAATTCAGACGAGTCACATTTCCAGCGCTCTACAGCCACATGTGACTAGAGTGGCCGTGTTGGGTGGCTCAGGCCCTGGAAATCCCTTCACCACACAGCAGGGCTAACATACATACTGCAGGAATTCTCCCACCCATCACTACAGGAGGGTCACTCTCTCATAACCTCTCACTTCCTTTCTCCCATGTACCCTTCCAGGACTAATAAATCATATCCTCATTCAAGCACCATACCCAAAGGATGTTCCCACAATATGTTCAGGAGACTACCATCTACACTGCTCTGCCTCAACCCAACTCTCCCCAATGAAGTCATTGTCACACATTTCTACAGCTAATGTCTCAAGACGTCGTCTCCCAGCAAACATCACTGGGAATCTGATTGTCCATCATCCTGAGCCAAATATGCATCAAAATAAGTGAATGTAGAATATTCTCCTTCTGCTTTGGGCCTCACCCTGTTACTAAAGATAAACATCTCTATGGCTTTGCCTGTGTCTTTGCTGATAACTTTATTCTGTTAAATAAAATTTTTGTCTAGGCAGAAAACTGTTTTGAAGGTTGAACATGGGGTTGTTATGGTACATGATTAAATTGATTGGTCTCTAAGTTCAAATAGTCAAACCAGTCCTGTGAGTAGATAAGAATAAGTATGGACAAGAGGATCCCTTGGGGATCATATGTTTGTACAGAGCTAGTTCTCACTTTTCCTTTCTTTGGTCTTTTTTTATGAGGAAAAAATAAACTTATCAAAGAAGATCCTATCACCGGTATATTAAAAAGTAGTTTGTTAACCATCTCATTCAAGCTTTGCTCTTTTTGAGAAGTCTTCCTGAGTTCCAGTCCTCCCTCTTCCACTGATCAGCTGTGTGGCCTTGGATCAGTTGTTTAACTTCTCTGAGCTTCAGTTTCTTTACTAATGGTGTCTGTGTTTTTGGCACTGGTTTTTGAATGCACCATGGCCTAGTGCATTCTAAGCAAATGTTCCACAGAGCTCCACCCCCAGCCCAGGGCTACCTATTTCTTAAAGCTGTTTGGGCTAATATGCAAACATATCATGCAAAGTTATCTACCAAGCATTAAATGTTGCCTATTATTACTCCATAACTGCTTTTTGGATTTTGTCCTGTCATTGACCACTGCCATCTTCTCACGTAAATATCTGAAACATTAACAAGTTCCAAACAAGAAGTTCCTTTCCTGCCTTCCCAATTTCTATCTGTATTGTCTCCGTCTCCTCTTAAAGCTCTCTCAGAACTTCACAGGTGTCTTGGGACATCCTCTGTGGTTTCCCCTGATCCGTTTTCTCCTGATGCTTTGCTTTCACGTCTGCTCCAGGAAAATCAAGAGGATATCATAACACTCAGAGAGCATGGAGCTGTCCCGGCTCTGAAGTTTACAAGCTGAGTGATTTGAAATTGTTCTTCAGCCTACAATCCTCAGCTTCCTGAAATGCAGAATATTTTAATGCCTATTTCATATCATAATTTTATTAAATCCTCTAGTAAAAGTGGAAGAGATTCACCTGGAGCCTGCAACCATGCAATTACTAACTGCTCTCTGTGCTCAGACTCCTTGAACTCGGGGCGGGAAGTAAGTCTCTTTGTCCATCACTTTGAAGAACATTTTCCTTGTGTGTGTGATACTGAGGATTGAATTCAGGGGTGCCTAACTACAGAGCCACATCCCCAGCCCTTTTTATGTTTTATTTTGAGACTGTGTCTCATTAAGTTGCTTAGGGTCTCACTATGTTGCTGAGGCTGGCTTTGAATTTATGAACCTCTTGCTTCAGCCTCCCGAGCTGCTGGGATTACAGGGTTGTGCCACTGTGCCTGGCTGTAGAACATTTTCTTTCTTCCCCTCAGAAACCCAGAATCTCAGTCCTTAAAGTGACTGGAGCAGTTATCAATTGCAATTTCCTTGTCCAGTGGTCTCTTTCCTCCTAACAATCCCCTCCTCCTTGATTTTAAGAGCTTGTGACGAGGAAGGTTTCCACCTTAGCATCATCACTGTAACAAAATTATTTGCTTGCTGGCGGAAACCCCCTCACTGTTACTCTTCAATGAACCGGGCCACACTTCCTGAGATGCTTTGGAAAATGATATCCTAAAAGGACCGCTCTACAGCCACCTGCTGTCACCTTAATGTACCAGAAAGCCATCCCTGTATGTGAAGGAAGCCTCATCAGAATCGAGTGATGGCAGTCAGGAGCACCATGCTATGTGTGTAGACAGTCATCAGAAAGAACCAGCTCAGGGAACGCTGCACTGAGCAAATGGAGGTGAAGTGGCCAATCTGTCAGACGGCAGCGGTTTCAGTGCCCAGTGGTAGTATTTGTTCTTGAAAATTTATGAAAATATTTTGAGAATTGTAGCCAAGCTGAATCAGTCTTAGGAACATTGATGAATCATTTCTGTCTGAAGAACATTAAAATATAGAATTTTCTTCCACCCAAATCTCATTAAACTGTCAGATATTTTTCTGCCTTTTCCAGTAACTTATCAAGATATTTATGTGAGTGTGTGCGTGTGTCTATATATCTTGATAATCAGCTCTGATGGGAGAGGAAATGCTGGAAAAGTGTTTGGCAGTTTAATGAGCATTTGTGACATCTGTTTCCAAGGCTCCCCCATGTGCTGCAATAGCTTGTTAAATTCTGGTGGCCCTGCAGATTCAAATATTTCACACCTCCTGGGTGGCATCCCCAGGTCGTTCTTGGAGTTTTGAGTATTGCTCCACTTTGACCTGACTCAGATTCCCAAGTCCCCGGGACATTATTCTGCCATTCAATCAACTCCTGTGTTTTGTGGTATAAATGTCATATAATAGAAATCCAAAAATTTCAGATGTAGATGTGGAGTACTTTCTATCATTTGGTTCTATTTAATCGTCTAGCTATCGATACAGCTTCCTGAGGCCCATTCAAATCTCTTGTCTCCTGGGCAGTTTCTAGAGATCCCAAGAATACTTGCTTTGGGTTGAAGTTTTAAATTACGATTTCCAGCGAGTAGGTTCTCTGCTCTCCAGGGTTGGGCATGGCTGGGGAGTGAGTGAGTGTTGATGGGAGAAGTGACAGGAAACCACAAAGGGCAGGAAGGAGCAGGAAGAGGGCTGACTTCACGGGGCTCCTTGGAAGACGTCCCAACAGGTGCCTCATTACATGTTATGTCTGTCAGTCCCAGGCGTCCCCGACAAGTGGGCATTGTGACTCCTCATTCTAACAACGAGGACTGAGCTTAGAGAAGTTAACTCCCCTGTCTAAGTGGTGGAGTCACCACAGGATAGAGGTCTGGGGGTCTCCAGGCCTGGCTTTTCCCTCCATTCTATTCAACTCTGGGCTGTGACTCACCTCCTTTTTCTCTGCACAGACAAAGAGATACCTGGTGGGGCTGTAGCAAGTGGCACCTTCATGTGACACCCCTCCTCTAACCCACATGTGTCTGGGACCACCGGGACCACCTTATCATGAAGGGACCACCATTAGCAAGGGTGTCTCAGGCCTCCTTGTTCACGAGCAGCCTGTGGAGCAGGGAATGTGGCAACAACCAAGGGTCAAAGGGACTTTTATATGGTCAACATCAGACTCTTCACCCAGACACAAGCTTGTGATCTTTATCATAAGTTATCAGGCAGATTTGTTTTGAGGTACACCGTGGGGTCCTGGGTTGTGTCAGTCAGCTTTTTATCAAGTGATCCAAATACCTGATAAGAACAACTTGGAGAAGGGAAGGTTTATTTCATTTCACAGTTTCAGAGGTTCAAGACATGGCAGGTGACTCCATTGCTCAGGGCCCAAGGGGCGGCAGAACATGACGGTGGAAGGGCATGGAGGAGAAAAGGTCTTCACTTCATGGCAGCCAGGAACCAGAGGGAGAGGAAGAGAGGGGGAAGGGCAAAGGGGACAAGACATAATCCCCCAGCAACCCAACCTCCTCCAGTCATGCTCCACTGACCCTGAGTTACCACCCAGCATAACAGTCTTTTCACATTAGAATGGGCTGGTTAGGCTGCAGCTCTCACAATCTAATCATCTAACCTCTGAATGTTCCTGCATTGACACGAGAGCTTTTGGGAGACACCTCACACCTCGTATATCCAAAGCATAAGGTTGCATCCCTGGCCTCCAAAAGTTCACGTCCACTTTACAGTACAAAATGCCTTCAGCCCAAGAGTCCCCATAGTACTAACAGTTTCAGCCCAGAAGTTCAGGTTCCAAGTTTTTTTTTTTATGAGACCTAAGGCAAATTCTTGGCAGTGAGTTCCTGCAAAATTCAGAAGCAAATACAAACAAAAGCAAACACACACACACACACACACACACACACACATATATATATATATTTCAAATATATAATGGCACAGAGTAAACATTCCCATTCCAAAATGGAGAAATAGGGACATTGAAAGAAGGAATGGGACCAAAACAAAACCCAAATACAGCCAGGCAAACACTTCCTATAGCTTCACATCCTTCACCTAATGCACATGGTGGTGAGATGCGAGATACGAAGGGTTTGGTCAGCCCTACCTCTTTGGCCTTTCTGGTTGCAGCATTCACATCCTCTTTCTTAGACTGTCTCTGTCCACAGACAGAGGCTTTCCATAGCAGATGGACCATATTACTGCGATCTCTTATCTCTTGGGGTCTCCCTTCTAGCTTCAGCTTCACCTTAAAATTGTTATGCATCACCCTCTCAGGGGCAGTCCTCAGGGACTATGACACTGCAACACTTTGCCTGGTCTACCAGGCCCTCTTTTAAAATCTTGGTGGAAGCCTTCATGATCCCTTAACACCAGCATCCTGCATTCCTGTGGATGATGCTAAAATCTGCTGCCAGCCCATGTAGTAGCTACACTGCCTGGGATCATGGCTGTAGCAGCCTCTAAACATTCCTGCATAGCATGGTAAAACAACTTCCTTGCTCCCCACCCACATAAGCAGGGAGCTTGGATCTCTTCTGAAAGGAATTTTTATTTTTACACTCTTGAACCTGCTACCAGTGTGTTTTTACCAATATTGAGATGCCCTCAAGCCATCTTTCTTATTATTTCTGTGCAAAGTACTTGCATCTTTTAATGTAGATAATCTCTTTAATGACCACAACTTCATCGGCCCCAGTTTTAACCAACAATATTCATACCACCATGTAAACAGTGTACTGCCTTGGAATTTCTTCCACCAGATAAATTAGCCCAGCATACAATGTCAGGACACAGGCAAAATTTACACAAGTCTTTTCCAGAATGTGACATATATGGCCTCTAGTCTAATTCTGAGTAGTCTTATTTCCCTCTGAAACTTGACCATAGTCTTTACTGTCCATATTCCTGTTGACATTCAAGTCTTTTGCCCTCCTACAGAGTTGACCATTAAGCTTTGCTTACAATATTCTAAGGATTCTTTAGTTTACACCTTCAAACTTTTCCAAATACCACTTACAAAAGTTTCTAAACCACATGGTGAGTCACAGCCATGAATTCATTCCTGACATCAATTTCTGTGTTAGTTAGCATTTTGTCACTGTGACCAAAATACCTGACAAGAACAACTTAGAAAAGGAAAATAAATTTTGGCTCATGGCTTAGGAGGTTTAGTTAATGGATAGCTGACTCCATTGCTCTGGGCTCACTGTGAGATAGAACATCATGGCAGAAGGGTGTGGTGGAAGAAAACTACTCCCCCCATCAACTGTTCCTCATGTGATGTGGATTTGAGCTCTAGAAGGCAGAGGGAGAAAGAGAGGGAAAGGAGTGAGGGGGTTAAATATAAGCCTCTAAGGCATGTTCTTGCATCCCACCCCCTCTAGCCATGCCCCACCGGCTCAGAGTGACCACCCAGCACAGTGGTCCTTTTAAATTAGAATGGACTGATTAGGTTATGGCTCTCATAATCTAACCTCCAAACATTCCTGCATTGCTACAGGAGTTTTGGGGGACACTTCCTATCCAAACCATAACATATATACAGAGTCAGTTTGTTCAGTTGTAAATTAAGATATTAATGCCTACATTAAGAATGTGATGAGACCTAATAAAATGTTGTATATAGCATATATAAATAAATAAAATGTTGTATATAGCAGTAAATGTGTGTATGCACTATTCTTAATGCAGATATAAGGAAGATGGCATGCTGACCATGTTTCAGACATCATTCTTAGTACTTTATACATTTTAATTTTAGCAACTTCTCAATTAACCCATGAGGAAGTTCCTATTAGTAGTATCAACTTACAGTTGGAGAAACAACATAGATGCTGATAATTTGTATCAAAGAGTTATACATAGTACTGATTTGCCATTATTAACTATGAAATTGATTATTAGCACTAATTATAAACTATTGATATTATCTCATAGTTAGTAAAGTATCCCCCCTCCTTCGCCCCACATGACCTAATTTATTTATGTAGTCTATGAGACGGAAGGTAGACCCATTCCACCTAGCACCCCACAGGAACTGCATCTGCAACTCCTTAGTTACATGTTGTTTCATGCTCACGAAATGATCTCTCCCACCAGAGTATATTTGGAAAGTCCAGATAGCTCTTCCTTCTATCTAGATGAAACCTGCCTCTGTTTCATTTCCACCCAGGTCTCCTGGATTTGCCTTCTGGAGCCTGGTTATCACCATTTAATCCTCTGCCCCATATTGCCATTTTAAATATTTTAAGGCTGTTAATGTCCTCTTCCTGTAGCTCCCTTCCTTCAGTCCAAATGTCCTCAGCCTCATCAGCTGATGTGGATTTTGAGCTCCTCAATATTCAGGCCACACCCTTTTGCACAATTCCAGTTAGGCACACCCTCTTCAGGAGATGAACAGGACCAAGAGTGACAGTCTGGCTGGAAATAGGAGGGGTTTGGCCTGAGAGAAGTGAGGTGCTGGTGTCTTTCCAGCAGTATGGAGATTGGAACTGCGGGACCTCTCTGAGGTGAACGTTTCTAGGCTGCGCTTTGGAACTATTAGTTATTTTCTTGTGAATATGAAGTGAGATAATGAACATCATCAAGGCCCTGGCATAGTGTTCCTTCCTTCAGTCTTTCATTTTAAACTCTAGGATAATAAAGACTATTCTCCAAATAGTATAAAGAACCAATAATACATGTCCTTGGGATTCAGACTGGGAAAACAATCTGTGATGTGATGTGATGGTACATAAATTCTCATATATGCAGTAGAATAATTTTTATTATATCAAATGTTCTTTGTATATAATTAGCTAGTATTGAAATGACTGGTTTGATATGTTCCATAAGCTTGAAATTCTCCTTTGATGCCAGATACCAAACTTATAGTGGATATTAAATAACATGTTCAAAGTACTTTGGTCAGTGTCTCGTATAGAAGGAGCACAAATATTTCAAGCATTGTGTGATCATCATTACTGTTATTGTTGTTGTTATTCCTATTACTATATTAGCCATTTATTTCAGCTTATTGTTCATTGTTTGCTGATTTGTTTTTGAGTCTAATGGTCAAACATTAAAGCATCCCTTAACAAAACTGTTCTCATCCTGGCAGAACAACTGGTTTATCCCTTAATAAACTTCCAAACTACTGAGGGTGATGCACATATAAATAACATCCTCTAACACTCTTATAAACCTTGTGTTACAAACACAATGATCACATATTTTTAGAAAGTTAAAAGGAAGAAATCAAAGAAAGGGTTAACTAGCTTGCAAGATGATCAGAGAAGTCTAAATATAGAATATAATGCCTGATCTGTATTATATGGAATAAATTAGAGTTTTCCTAATTGGGCTTTTTGACCAAAATGAACAATTAAATAAATCATATAAAGCAAATATTTCCATATAAATATTTTCAAAATGCTTGTCTTCACAGTGTAACTTTCTCTTGAGAGCACTTCTCTCACTGTGCAAATGCCACTTTTACCTTGCAGGGACAGATCCAGTGGGTTTATTTTTACAAATGTATCTGCTGGCTACTGACAGTCACTTCTCATTTACAGAGAAGGTCAGCAAATTTGGAACATTGGCCTTTTTGTAAAAGAGAAGTGGGATATCTCTATCGTTCTGCACTTCCTTTTAAAACATTGCCATAATATTATTTTCACAAAATCAATAATATAAAAAAGATTTCTATGATCATTTCCCATCTCAGGGAAAATATTGCATGTCTTTTACTGATTTTTCTTGTTTTAGGCACATCAACCACATTAATTGCAGGTGATGTCGCATTTTGTCTTCTTTCAACTTCAACTTTGGTGCAATAGCTTATCTATGATATAAGGAATAAATAACTTTTAAGTATGTGTTGCCATTTGTAAACTTAACCCAATTTTTTCTCTTTATCTCTAATGAGAGCATGTGCTCTAATAATGATTATAATTAGGTATTTCTTCTATAATGTATTGTGCTTAAGTTAACTACTATTTGCAAGGGTGTCTTTGTTACAGGATCGTGCAAAGAATTGGTTTTTCATATAATTTAATCCTAAATGTGACTAATGAAAATTCTATAAGCAGATACATGTTAAAAGCCCTTATACTTTCATTCAGCCATAGAACTCAGATTCTATCTACTGTGCAATTGTTTGAATGTTTACCTCCTTGAATTTTCAGCAATGTTGTCTAGCACAGTAGTATATGTTGATGACATGAATACTTTTTGGCTTTTTAACCATTTGCTTTCCATCTATCATGTCACCCTTTATGCTGGAACAGGATTCAGCCACAAAAATTTTATATTTTGCTATAATTTAAATAAAAGCTTCTAAATTATCTTTAAGTTTATCGAAATTTTATAAAGTATTTGACTGATTTTTTAACACATTCCTTAAAAAGTACTGTTAAGATCAGTCCCCGTGTTCTTTGGTCTTGCTTCCAGGACATCTTGCAGATGGTGATGGCCTAACATGGTCACTATCTGATTTTCTCCGGAAGAGAAATGCTGAGGTGAGGCTCACAGTTAACATCAAGGGTGTAAATCCATGTTGCAGATAGAATTCTTGATCATGTCAATGTTTGAACTAGTTTCCTGATAGCTCTCATTACATCTTTCCTGCTTTTTCCTACTAATTCACCCCCAAAAACCTTGGCCAAGGATTCTGAGAGGTACTCACTCAGGTGCTCTTTTCTACTTATTGCTTTGTACCTAAATTATTAGTATTTTGTCTTTTCTTTTAGGAAGCTTTTTAAGCTACTGGTCCAGATTGTGAGGGCTAGTTCAATTAAAACTCCATAACACAGTCTCTAACTCCCAGAGCAGAGCCCGGCTAGCTACCGCCTGGAGGAAGCACAGAGGCTGAGAGGCTTGCCTGAGGACAGTGGGGACAAGAGGAAGAGAACTGCTATTTATTGAGCAAAACATCCCTGCCCAACTGAGAGTTTCCCTTATGCAAAGTTTAATTACATGCAAATTTACATCTGTATGTTTTTTGGCAACTATGGAGATTTGGGTTCCAGTATATGCAAGTTTTGTAATATCTATTATACATGATTAGAAAAGGTGTAGGAAATAGAGATAAAGCAGTGTAAGACCAGTTTAAGGATTTTTTTTTTATTTGAAACATTGAAAAAGGCGAAACAAATAAGAAAAAATAAAATTGAATTTTAGAATTGCATTCTGCAGGTGGCCAAGAGGTGTGGAGTAGGTGTGCCAGGTGCTGTTGGGGCAGGTCCCAGGGAGGCTGGGTGGGGGATAGAAGGCATTAAAACTTGTCATCAGAAAACCCACAGGCAGGGTTTAGAGGACTCAGGCAGGAAGTACAAGCTGATAAGCAAACAAGTATCCTAATGTGCCAAGGTGAGGACATACTTGGAACAAAGTAGGAGTTCTTTCCTAAATGTTTCTAGTGACAAGGAATTCTAGAAATCTATGGAGAGTCAAAGGTTTGACATTGCACATTTAAAATGTATGAAAGATTTTTAACATTGTCTTATTTACAATGAGATGTCTATTATTGTATGTTAGTAAATTAAATGTTTACTCATAAAAAGTTTTATAGATTTATTAGCAGCCTCTTTTCCCTTTGGTTCTTGAAATTAAACTCCCCAACTGGTAACCAATTCATCTGCTCTGTAAATTTTCAGAATATAACTCTTGCATTTCAAAGGGCATACTTTTTAGCAGAAATGTCTCTAGGTCCTTTATCTGTGCTCTTTAACTTAATCTTCAGACTCACTAGGAGACTAAACAACTGCTGATTGCTGAAGTAAACAGGCATTCTGCACTTGTATGTTAAACTGTTAGGTATTATTTTTAATGCTTTGTATATATTTTATTTTATTTTTTTTTTCAGAAAAGAAATCTGAGGTCCATAGAATTTGAAGAGATGCTATTTGAACTAGAATATAATCTGTATTAGTTTCCCATTGCTGCTATAACAAGTTGCATATTTAGTAGCTTAAAACACATAATTTTCTTATCTTACAGTTCTGGATGTCAGGTGTCTGAAATGGGTTTCACTGGGCTCAAGGTGGGAGTTGGCAGGGCTGTATTTTTCTGGAGGCTGTACGGAAGAATTTGTTTCCTTGCCTCTCCTATCTTATAGGGGCTGCCTATATTCCTCAGCTATGACCCTCTTCTACCTTCCAACCAATATTACTCTAACCTTGCCTGTTGCCATTGACTTTCCTGCTTTTCTCTCTTACTAACGAGGACTCTAGTAATGACATTGATTGCATGAGTATAATCCTGGTACTCCGCCATCTCAAAAGCCTTGGCTTAATCACACCAGTAAAGTCCTTGCAGTCATGACAAATGGCATTCATAGGTCTTGAGATTAGGATGTAAACATTTTGTGAGCCACTGAGTAAACCCAGTTTGATCTAAAGACCCTCATTTTGCCTTTAAACACTAATTCATTCAATAATTTTTTATTCATACCTGCTAATGGAACAAGATGGTCACAATCTCAGCAGCTCTGCTATCTCCTGTACCACCTCATCGTTCCTCACCTACTCACTTCTCCTACCCATGACACCTTTTAATTGATTAAAATCCATGATGGATGAAAAGGGAAGAAAAGAAATAAGATCGGCCGTCTCAAAGATCACTTGAACTAGATGGGAAGTTGAGTACCCATGAGAGTGGACATAAGCAAAGAAGGAGAAGAAAAAAAATGAAATAAACTTGTCTTGGGAGAGAACTCTTGAAAATGCTTGGAGTGGAGGAGGTATGATCTGAGGTTGTTGCAGTCAGGAGGCAAAAAGTCTCAGGGAGAAGAAAGCCATGTGCCTGGGGCAAAGGATGGGTTAATTAACTTGATCTTGAGCATGAAGGAAAGAGAAAGAGAGGAGAGACTGAGGGTAGGTCATGAGCTGCTGAGTCAGGGGCCCAGGGAAATAAGAGCAGTCTGGAGTGGGCTTGCCTGCCAACTTATGGGAAAGGGAGGGGCAGTGGATGCCCTTGATAAGAATGGGGATGTCTAATTAAAGGTGCATGATGTGTGTTCCATCTGAATTCCCGCTGTGGGTGAGAATTGCTGTGTTCAAGAACTCTTGGTGGGAGTAGAGTTAGGGGTGGGAGAGTAAGTGCTGAGGTGAGAGGAAATGACACAGGAGACCTGCAGGACAGGGGCCTGGAGACCCAAAGCCAGCGCCTGGCACAGAGCTTAAGGCAAAGGGCTTTAATCTCAAGTGTTCCAGAATTGGGAGAGGGCTTTATTTCCTTTCCCTCTTTCTCTTTTATTCTCTCTTCCCTTCTTCCCTCCCTTTCTCCTCCCTCCCTCTCTCTCGTTCTCTGCCTAAATCTTTTCTAACTCTTTTTATCTCCTGTTTCTCTCCTTCTCTCCTTCCTTCCTTCCTTCCTTCCTTCCTTCCTTCCTTCCTTCCTTCCTTCCTTCCTTCCTTCCTTCCTCTCTTCCTCTCTCTCCTTCTCTGCTTCTCTTCTCTCCTTCCTCTCTTTACCTCTCCCTCCCACCCTTTCATTCTTCCTTTCTTTCCTCTCCCTAGATTATGAGAAGAAAGGATGCCCTTGGCTGGCAGCTAGGCTGGGTGAATACCATGGGGAGTGTGGACTTTAGCGGTTATGAAATGGCATAGGTAATATGTGGATTGGCGCTCAGAGGAAGGGAGGTGACATTCCAATAGCCTCAAGGGTGGGAAGTGGTGAAGGTCAAAGTAAAATGGAAATCCATATTTACTGGGCGGCCTCTAAGAGCAAGCTCTGTGCTAGGTGACCTGTCTATGCTAAACCCTTCTGATTCTCAGGAGCACCTTGAAGTAGCGATCATCATCCCCTTTCATTACATTATTAATATACCTATTAGTTTACCAACTATTTATTGAGCACTGTGATAGTTTTATGTGTTAGTCTGGTTAGGTGACACCTCCCAGTTATCCCAACACTAATTTAAAGGTGACAGTAAAGGTATTTGTGAATGTGATTCAAGGCTATAATCAGTTCACTTTAAGTGAGGAGACTATTTTAGACACTCTGAAGGGTCTGATTCAATCTGTTGAAAGCCCTGAAGAGCAGAGCTGGTTCTCTGCTGAGGAGGAGCAGCTTCTGTCTGTGCACTGCAGTTTCAGCCCGTGACCGAGGCTGCAGGATGCCCTGCGGATTTGGGAATAGCCTAGCTGTACCCACCATCATGAAGGCCCATCCTCTGCAGTAAATCTCCTAATGTACATCTGTCAGTGGTCCTGATTTTTTTGTTTGAACCCCGAATAAGCAGTGATGCTTCCAATTTGAAATGTCAGCCTAGGATTTTTAAGCTTTTATTTTTCCAAATTCATGTGTCTCACAGTGAGAACTCAGGTTTTAGTAACATCTTTCTTTCTTTCTTCTTAACCCTTCCTAGTGTTTATGGGAAACTTCCTTCACTCAAACTCTTTTGTTTTATTTTATTTTTTAGTGCATTTCAGTTATACATAATAGTGGGGATTATTTTGACATATTCCTAAGTCTATATAGCATACATTTCTCCATTTCAATCCCCAGAACTATCTCCTTCCCTGTCCTCCCTCACCCTGTTCCTCCACCTCTATTTTATTAGTCTTCTATGTATTTAGTTTTAATTGCTGTATTACAGTTCTATATTGGAATGCACCATGACATAATCATACATGCACATAGCACAATCTGGTCAATTTCACTCCCAATTTTTTCCTTCCCTCTCCTCCTCCCCTCCCCTGAAACTCACACTTCTACTCTACTCATCTCCCTTCTATTTTCATGAGATGCCCCTTTTTGTTACTTATTTCTCCCTATCTTCCTCTTAGGAGAGTAAACATTTGATCTTCAACTTTCTGATTCTGGCTTATTTCACTGTATGATGTCCCTCAGTTCCATTCATTTACCAACTAATGATGCAATCCCATTCATCTTATGGCTGGGTAGAACTCTTTTGTGTATATATGCCAGATATTCTTTACCCATTCATCTCTTGCTGGTTATGGGCTTGTTCCATAACTTGCTGTTGTGGATTGTGCTGCTGTAAACATGGGTATGCGTGTATCACTATAGTATGCTGATTTTAGTTCTTTTGGATAAATTTCCTAGAGTGAGATAACTGGATCATATGGCGATCCATTTCTAGTCTTTGAAGCATCTCCACACTGCTTTTCAGAGTGGTTGTACTAATTTGCAGACCCACCAACAATGTATAAGTGTACCTTTTTCCCCACATCCTCACCATCAATTATCATTATTTGTGTTCTTGAGGATTGACATTCTGACTGGGTGAGGTAAAATTTCAATGAAGTTTGGATTTTGTATCTCCCTGATTGCTAAGGATGGGGATGGTAACATTTGTCATATATTTGTTGGCCATTTATGTTTCTTTAGATCTTTATGTCTCTTTAGATCTTTGTGTCTCTTTAGATCTTTCCTCCATTTATTGAGTAGATTATTAGTTATTTGGGGTGTTATTTTTGATGTTAAGTTTTGTGAGTTCTTTATATATTCTGGTTATTAATTCTTTCAGAAAGGTAGCTGGCATATATTTTTCCCCCCATTCTTCAGGCTCTGTCCTCACATTCTTATTGTTTCCTATGCTATGCAGAAGCTTTATAATATAATGTTTTTATACTTATTAATTGTGGTTTTATTTATTTACCTTTATAAGTCTTATAAAGGAAGTTGATGCCTGAATCAATGTGTGGGAGTGTTACCTCTATGTTTTTAGGGTCAAAAACCCATTTTGAGGCTCCATACATTTTGTAATCCAACTACTGAATTCTGTATTTGGGTAACTATGTTTCTGTAGACAAGGTCAACCAGCTCTTCAAATAATGTATTCTTTCTTTATGTTGAAATGAATCTCCCACAACTCCTTGAGGGCACTTACTATGAGTATTGACATATTTAAACATTACATTTCAATGTTACAAAATTTAAATTTGTGGTCTCTGAATTTTATATTTTATATCTCAGAAGCCAGCACAGTGTTTGATACACCTTAGGTACTTAAAAAACATTTATAAAGTAAATGGAGTGCCATGCTTATTTTCTATTTAAAGACCTATTTCTCCAGCTAGCCCATGAACTCCTTAGACAAAAAGACTCTATCATGCATCTCCGTTCATCTCATGACATCACACTTCTGCAAAGAATGTATTGATGGATGCTCAGGTTTGGCTTAGTGGCCAGGTGATGATGCTGATGTCCAGATAGTGGAACTAAAACTGGTTAAATCCATGGTACATCTGGTACAGAATGACTCTGAGATTGCTATTGGGGTGTATCTACATTTGGGAGACAGAAGACCCTAGCTACGTGGAGAAAGAAAGATGAAACTATGCGACACAAAAAGATGAAATAAAGATAGCCTTTGTTATGCTTTGGATGTAAGGTGTCCCCCAAAAGTTCATGTGTAAGACAAGAAGGCTTAGCAATAAAATAATAAGGTTATCATTCCAAACAGTGAATTAATCAGTGATAGGGATTAACTGAGTTGTAGCTGTAGGCTGGAAAGATGTGGCTGGAGGAGGCGTATCCCTGGGGGCGGTGTGTGCCTTTTGGGTATGTATTTGTCCAGCTAAGCTTAGTGTCTCTTTGCTTCCTCATCATCCTGTGATCTGCTCCCCTTCACCAGGACATCCTGCCTCACCTCAAGCCCTGAGGGATGAGGCTGGCTGTCGATGCACCGAGACCTCTGAAACCATGAGCCCCTAAATAAACTTTTCCTCCTCTAAAATTGTCCTTATTGGGTCTTTTGGTTACAGCATCAAAGTATTCTGACTAAAACAGCTTTGAATATAACCAATTCCTTTGAAAGGTAATACGTATGTACTGGAAAACATCTGAAGGATTAGAAAATTTATCCATCATAATTCATGTTTAAGATAGTTTTACTTAGCGACATTTTATTTTTTAACTTGGCATAGTCTACCAGCAATGCATGTCACAACCATACTGCTAGTTTTCCCTGAGAAACTACATGGGGAATGTCAACTTTGAAAACACTCATATGGCTAAAGGAGAAATTTGATAAAATGTCCATAGGGAGGGAGTGAAATGCTCAGGTTGAAAACTTCTAGCTCGTAGACTCAATCCACAGTGAGTCCCAGGAGCTAAGCCATTTCCAATTAAACACAGGCCTGTAGCCACATGGGGCTCAGAGCCTGCTCTTGACTGCAGGCAGGAGTGTTTTCTCATTTCTCTCCCCGAGGAGCTAGTATCTCCCCGAAGTTAATGATAGGCTTGGCAATCAAGATCCAGGTGGAGAGTGAAAACAGCTTTATCAAACCAGCTGCTCAGAATGCATAATGCCAAGCTTCCAGATGTTTGGAGGCATCTGGTGTTCAGGGTGAAACTTTTACTCTGTACCCAGCTACGAAAGAAGATCAATGTAGCAGTGGAATGTCAGTGTCCCTTCAGGGATCTGCACTTGGAATCTGTCTTGCACACAGATGACCTACAGAGGAAGGGTGCTCAGGTTTGGTCTTTGTCAGACAGGTTCTTGCTAACTGATGCTTCTCCACCCAGGTGGTTTATGCTCACCTCCAAACACAAACCCCTGATACCTCATGGGGAAGGCCTTCCATTCTGATCTCTGCACTTGATTTTATACTATCATAAATTATTTATTGATATCTTCCACATATTTCCACAACACTTCTTATATGTGATTTTATCAATTTATAACTTTGATTTATTCTTTGACTATGAATTTATGATATTTGCATCTAGAAAGACAACAAACGCTGTAACTCAAGCAGATGGGTGAGCACCACAATATTTTTGGGAAAAATCTTGGCAAGTGACAACATTAATTACCACCTCAAAGGATTTCCCACAGTCTCATAGGCACTATGTTATATTTTGTATTTTTTTTTTTTTTGCCTGGGCCATATATATATTTTTCTATTTGGAAAGCAATAAAGTGCCAATTTGAAAGAAAAGACCTGGACTTAATGTCACATCCCTGTGTAGGTGCTTGTTCAGTGTTTATTGACTTAATTCATTAATAGAGTATTTGTTAATTGACTTTCTCTTAAAAGCAAATATTCATTATTATTTTGTTTACCAATATAAAAATTCCATACCACTATTCTTAGTCTGTTAGTGCTACTAGAACAAAATATCAAGACTGGGTAATTTATCAAGTTTATTTTGTTGTAATCCTGGATGCTGCAAAGTGCAGGGTCAAGTTGCTGGCAGGTGCAGTTATCAGGTGAAGGTCACTCTCTGCTTTCAGATGACATTCTGTTGTTCCAGAGGTGAGGAACAATGTATCCTCACATGGGGACAGGAAAAAGGCAGGAGAACAGAGTGCTGTGTGAAGTCCCTTTCATGCAGGCCCTAAACTCATTTGTTGTAGGTGGACTCAAGGCCCAGTCACCCCTGAAAGGGCGCACCTCTTCATAATGTCACTTTGGCCATCAAGTTTCCACACTTGATTTTTGGAAGGGACATATTCAAATGCTAGCGCCAGTTTAGATTAAAACAATGTGGAATGAATCTGGTATAGTTTTCCTGTGTACATACATGAAAACATCACAATGAATCCCACCATCATACACATCCACAATACATGAATAGAATAAGATTCATTCCATGCTTGTATAATTATCTCAAAATGGATTCTACTGCCATGTATAACTAAAAGAGTGGCATCCTCCTAACTATTTTATCTTTATTTCTTAGAGGGAAATCTCCTTTGGTTTACTTGTATTTGCTTTACACATGCATTTCTAGAAAAATGTGCAACCAATAACAGTCCCAGCTCTCATCCATAGTTTTACGTACACGTTGTCTCTCCAAGTGAACTTTTAAAGGTGCTGGGAATTCTTTTTTCTACTTTTTGTCATTTTTCATGGCGACTGTCCTAGACATTGATTTATTAAAGTGCAAATCCCTGACTTCCTCCCTGTAGTGTCTGATTTGGTAGGTCTTACATTAGAACCAGGAACCTGCAATTGTGCCAATCCAAATGATTCTTACAAGGTGGTCCTAGAAGAAACCCCAACCCACAGTATGGCACTGAGTCCTGTCCAGATCGCATAGCAGCTCAGATCTCCTTGTTTGCCCCCACCCTTTTATTATCTATTAAGAGATAATTTTTTAAAAAGGTAACTCTCATATTCTCATAGTGAAAGAAATATAAACATGTGTTAAAGGTTTGATTTCACTTATTAATGAGGAAACTGGTGAAATGGTACAATGAGTTTAAGAGAAAATAAAAAAAACAATAGATTTATGAATCAGAAATAGAAAAATGAATGGGGAAGATGGCCTTTACCAGAGTGGGGGAGGGGAGTCAATTTAACCTCCACTGGATAAAATTTACATGTCCTTAGGCAAGAATTATATACATTCCTACTAGTTCACAGAGCTATAAAATGACTCAAAGACAATAAAAGACTAGAACCATATAATCTGGAAGGCTGTGATTTAAACAATATGCAGTTTGCTATTGAAGGACAATATTTTCCTGATGGTGGTGGAGGGTAATCTGTGAAGAAGGAAAAGCCTGAATTCAAAGAAGTGGAGGCCAGAGAGGTCAAAATATGCAATGAAAAGCCAGTGATCTTGCAGGGCGGGAATTAAGGGGTAGGGCTTCAGTAGTGTGGAACGAGGAGGAAGACAGGAGGGCAGGAGAGCAGAACTGTGAATTTAAGATGAGAGTCATCAGGAAAGGTATGAAAGATGTGGTCCTGGGCCAACTGGAAATTGGGCATTTGTGTGGTGCTGACTGTCTTTATCAGGGGAAAGTCTAGCACATCCTTTGGGCACTGAGTCAGCCTTCCTCCTCCAACAGTATGATTCCATAACTGTCCTGATGTCCATAGGGTTTTGACTTTCCTTTTTTGAAAGTCTGTGGTTTGAGTGAGCTCTGTTTGGAAACTCCACCCATTGGACACAGGTGGAGAAAGATGTTGGCTTTTGAGGGACATAATTTAGGTTCACCAAGTCCTCATTTTGACATTTCAATCATACTCTGGCTTTTAGTGTCCTGGGTGTATCTGTATCTTAATACGGCGAAGGAATTTTGAAGTGATCTTGTGTCCCCTCTGTGGCCACAGGCAGGACTTTGCAGAATAAAGCAGAGGGAAATAGCCATGAGTTGACCAAACAGCATGGCCAGCCTCTTCAGTGTGGCATCCCGAGTGTCATCAGCTTGGAGGGGCAGCTGCCAAGTTAGATGGGGCAGGACATTCCTTTGAACAGGTGCCTTCTTTTCCAGGACTCAAGTGAAAGTCTAAGATAGTTTCCATAATGTCAGAAAGCACATCTTTAGAAAAACATGCCGGAACTGCCATCTGACTCTGACCCAAACCCATTTTTAGTTTGGGTTCTCCATGAGAAATTGTAGGAATATTTGGCAAATATAGACTTGAACTATCTAGAAAAGAGAAGTCAGAAAGTTAGGAGAAAAAAATAGCATGATTACAAGGAACAAGTTATTTGTGTACAATGAAAATGTGACTACTTCACGTCCTTTCTTGAAACACTTCAGTTATGATTTGATCCAAGCTCCTTGACTAGGTTTAGAGTCCTGCTGCTGTGAAATTGATATGCCGTCTCTGTTCCAACTTGTCACTCTTCTTCCAGTGGCTGAAGGTCTCTGTTTTCCTCTCTCACTGCCCATTTTCTCTACCATATCCCCTGCCCTTGCCACATAGTGCTCCCTCTGTTTGAAATGCTTTTCCTGACCCTTTCTCGACCCCATTGGTCTTGCTTGTCTTGGCTTAGGATGCTACCATGCCCACCAGCAAGACTTGCATGGCTCCTGCAATGAAGGTTGGGGGCCACCCTGTGTTCTCTTACCACCCTGAATTTCTCAAACCAAAGCAATCATTACCCCATGTTGAACTGGGCTTCCTCACCAAACTGTAAATATGGACACGAGAGACTGGAATTTATAGCTTTTGAATTGAACATTACTCCCTCAATTCTGAGAAAATTTATGATAGGAAATTAGAATATTTGTAGAATGAAGGAGACTTGGACTGAGAGATTAAACAAATAAGTGATTTTATGAATGAATGAATGAATGAATGAATGAGTAAGTGAAAGATTAAGTGAACAAATATGAGATTGAGGGAACTGGAAATATTCCCTGATGTGAAAAAAAATAGTGAAAAGGAAAATAAAGAGACTATCCATTCCCCAGTGTATGTTCTTGACATCTTTGATGAAAATCAGTTGGCCACAAATGTCTAAGTTCATTCCTGGATTCTCCTATTCTGCCGGTCTGTGAATGTGCTTACATGGCAGTATCAGGCTGTTTTTATTATTATAGTTTAGTAATCTATTTTGAAATCAGGTATTATAGTTCTTTGGACTTCATTTATTTCCTCAAAAATTAATTTGGCTTTATAAATCTTTGTGATTACATATACATTTTAGGATTTTTTTTATAGAGATTGCAAGGAATAAGTAGATTGTTTGGGATAGCATGAAAATCATAACAATATTAATTATTCCTACCTGTGAACATGGGATATATTTACATTTGTCTCTTTTATTTTAGTTTCTTTCATCAGCATTGTGTAGTTTCAGTATGTAGGTCTATCTCCTCCCTGGTTAAATTTACTACTGTTTTATATACTTGTTTATTTGGATCTTATCATAAGAGGATTATTTTGTAATTTCTTTTTCAGCTGGTACATTATTATTGTATAGAAATGCTACAGATTTTTCTATAGGGATTTTATATCTTGCATCTTTACTAAATTCTGAATAAATGGTCTTGGAGAAAGTGAACATTCACATGCAGAAGAATGAAACTAGACCCTTCTCAAACTCCATGTAGAACAATCAACTCAAATTGGATTAAAAACTTATATTTATAACTTATATTTAAGAGTTGAAACTAAAAACTACTAGAAGAAAACAGGAAGAAAGCTTCACAACATTGGTCTGGATCAAGATTTCTTGGATAGGATCCCAAAAGCATAGGCCACAAAAGAAAATGAGACCATTTCTCTGTCTCTATTGGATTGCTTCAAATTACAAAGCCTCTTCATAGCAAAGAAAATAATAGTAAAGAGACAACCTACAAGTTGAGAAAATATCTGCAGGTTGATATCCAAAGTACACAAGGAACTTAATAGAAAACAGATCTTTTTAAACAATGGCCAAAGAAGTTTAATAGACATTTCTCCAAAGAAGATATGATAAATGAGCAACAGGCATATGAAAAAGAGCTCAGTTATCACCAAGAATCAGGGAAATGCAAATTAAAGTCACAATGAAGTATTCCCTCACACCTGTTAAAATAGCTCTTATCAAAAAGATGAAAGATAACAAGTGTTGATGAGAATGTGAGAAAAGGAACCCTTGTACACTGTAGGTGGGCATATACATTGATTCAGCTATTATAGAAAAAAAGAATGGAGGTGCCATAGAAAACTAAAACTAGAACTATCAAATGATCCTGTGACTCCACTCCTGAGCTTGTATGTGAAGGATATGAAATCAATACATCAAAGAGAAATATACTCTCCCCTGTTCACTACAGCACTACTTACAAGAGCCACGACTTGGAAACAATCTAAGTGTCCATCAAGGCATGAACGGAATAGGAACATGTGTTATACATACACAACAAAATACTATTCAGCCTTAAAACAGAAGAGAATCCTGAAACTGACAACATCATAGTTGAGCCTGGAGGACATCATTCAGAGTGAAATAAGCCAAGATTATGGGGACAAATGCCTTCTGATCTCACTTAGTATGAGGAATCCAAAAAGATCAAAGGAGAGATTCAAATGGGGGTTTTTGAAGGCTGGGTGGTTTTTAGATAGCTGGTAAAAAGGAGAAATGGCAATAAAAGGGTACAAAATTTCAGTTTAGATCAGTGAAATTAGTTCTAGTGATCAACTGCACAGCATGGTGACTACAGCTCATGTACTGTATATTCAAAATTACTGAAAGAATAGATTTCATATGTTTTCACCCTAAAGAAAAGCTAAGCCCGGTGCAGTGGCACATGCCTATAATACAGTGGCTCCGGAGGATGAGACAGGAGGATCACGTGTTCAAAGCCAGCCTCAGCAAAAGTGAGGGACTAAGCAACTCAGTGAGACCCTGTCTCTAAATAAAAATACAAAATAGGTCTGGGGATGTGGCTCAGTGTTTGAGTGCCCCTGAGTTCAATCCCCAGTACTCCCCCTCTCCCACACATACACACCCAAAGAAATGCTAAGAATGTGTGGGACTTTATATATTAATTAGATGTGTGTTAATTATTCTGCAACGTGTACATGTGCTATAACTTCACAATGTGCTCCATAAATATATACTCCTATTGTTGATCAATTAAAATATTTTTAAAAGACTGAATAATGGTTTTGAGTATGGGAAGGATTACCTTATAAAGGAAAGAGTAGGTCTGCTTTGCTCCAGATGGCAGAATTAATCCCTAAAGCTAGAAGATGCTTGGAGTGAAGTTTCTGCTCAAATAATTTTTCTAAAAATAGAGCAGCCTAACAATAGAGCAGATGGCCTCAAAGGTGAGGTATGTGTGCAGGAAAAAGATGCCGTAAGAGTTGTGCAGGATGCTGCGCGGGCACAATCAGGGGCTGAGGGCGGGGAATTCAGGAGCTGGGGGTGTCTGCTGTGTAGAGGAAATTCAAGAAGACAACTTGTTTAGTCATCATTCATTCATTCATTCATTTAGGAAACATTCCTGAGCCCCAGGATGCCAGGTGCTGTGGCCAGCTCTGGTGATTTGGAGTTGAATAAGATCTAAGCACTGGTGCCCTGATGCCAAGGCATATCTTCTGGTGGAAGAAAAAGACACATACCTAAGAGTGTGTGGAAAGTGCTATGATCAAAGTGTGCAGAAAGAATGGAGCTGGTGCCGACCCCATCCCATCTTCTGGGTGCAAAGGAAGATGAGTGATATCAGGGAGGACTTCCTACAGGAAGGACCAACCAAACTAATCCTCTAATGAACTACAGTCATGTATATCATTGGTCAGGGCAGGACGTGCTAGCAAAGGTAATGGAGATGGTGATGGGAGAAAAATATGGGGAAAGAGAGGAGGCAATCCCAAGCCAAGATGAAACCAACAAATCAGCTCAGCCTCACTTTGCAAAGGTTAAGGCCAGAAGTAAACAACTGAAAAGTCCGTTTAAACTCAGAACCTTACTATGGCTCCTGCTGCACCATCATGCTCTCTGTGATGGAGAGCACACATTCTATGACGACTTGTGGGAATAAGCCAAGAGAGACCATGCTACAATGCAAACCCTACAGCAACATCAGAGAAAGGGTGAATGCCTGCAGATCAGCACCACCTCTCTGTGCCAGCCACTGAATAGAAAGCTCATGCAAAAATGAGGCACAGTGGGTCTCATTAAAATAACAATCTAATTATCACAGAAGCAACTCTAAATGTGATCTCATTGAAAATACACAGCACCAACACCTGGTGGGGTTCTAAGTGCTTTGCACACATCAGCTGCCTGGGAGATAAGTATCATTATCCCCATTTTACAGTTTAAAAGACTCAGTCACAGGGCACATGGCTGGCACGTGGCAGAACTGTTGTCACACCCAGGTAATCTTGCTTCAGAGCCTAATTCATGATTGTGACTTTTATTTTTTTTTAATTTTTTATTGTTGGTTGTTCAAAACATTAGATAGTTCTTGATATATCATATTTCACACTTTGATTCAAGTGGGTTATGAACTCCCATTTTTACCCCGTATACAGATTGCAGAATCACATCAGTTACACATCCATTGATTTACGTATTGCCATACTAGTGTCTGTTGTATTTTGCTGCCTTTCCTATCCTCTACTATCCCCCCCTCCCCTCCCCTCCCCTCCCCTCTTCTCTCTCTACCCCCTCTACTGTCATTCATTTCTCCCCCTTGTATTATTTTTCCCTTTCCCCTCACTTCCTCTTGTATGTAATTTTGTATAACCCTGAGGGTCTCCTTCCATTTCCATGCAATTTCCCTTCTCTCTCCCTTTCCCTCCCACCTCTCATCCCTGTTTAAGGTTAATCTTCTTCTCATGCTCTTCGTCCCTACTCTGTTCTTAGTTACTCTCCTTATATAAAAGAAGACATTTGGCATTTGTTTCTTAGGGATTGGCTAGCTTCACTTAGCATAATCTGCTCTAATGCCATCTATTTCCCTGCAAATTCTATGATTTTGTCATTTTTTAATGCAGAGTAATACTCCATTGTGTATAAATGCCACATTTTTTTTATCCATTCGTCTATTGAAGGGCATCTAGGTTGGTTCCACAGTCTTGCTATTGTGAAGTGTGCTGCTATGAACATCGATGTAGCAGTGTCCCTGTAGCATGCTCTTTTTAGGTCTTTAGGGAATAGACCGAGAAGGGGAATAGCTGGGTCAAATGGTGGTTCCATTCCCAGCTTTCCAAGAAATCTCCATACTGCTTTCCAAATTGGCTGCACCAATTTGCAGTCCCACCAGCAATGTACAAGTGTACCCTTTTCCCCACATCCTCGCCAGCACTTGTTGTTGTTTGACTTCCTAATGGCTGCCAATCTTACTGGAGTGAGATGGTATCTTAGGGTGGTTTTGATTTGCATTTCTCTGACTGCTAGAGATGGTGAGCATTTTTTCATGTACTTGTTGATTGATTGTATGTCCTCCTCTGAGAATTGTCTGTTCAGGTCCTTGTTCAACATAGTTCTCGAAACACTGGCCAGAGCAATTAGACAGACGAAAGAAATTAAAGGCATAAAAATAGGAAAAGAAGAACTTAAATTATCACTATTTGCAGATGACATGATTCCATACCTAGCAGACCCAAAAGGGTCTACAAAGAAACTATTAGAGCTAATAAATGAATTTGGAAAAGTGGCAGGATATAAAATCAACACGCATAAATCAAAGGCATTCCTGTATATCAGCGACAAATCCTCTGAAATGGAAATGAGGACAACCACTCCATTCACAATATCCTCAAAAAAAAAATAAAATACTTGGGAATCAACCTAACAAAAGAGGTGAAAGACTTATACAATGAAAACTACAGAACCCTAAAGAGAGAAATAGAAGAAGATCTTAGAAGATGGAAAAATATACCCTGTTCATGGATAGGCAGAACTAACATCATCAAAATGGCGATATTACCAAAAGTTCTCTATAGGTTTAATGCAATGCCAATCAAAATCCCAACGGCATTTCTTGTAGAAATAGAGAAAGCAATCATGAAATTCATATGGAAAAATAAAAGACCCAGAATAGCAAAAACAATGCTAAGCAGGAAGTGTGAATCAGGCGGTATAGCGATACCAGACTTCAAACTATACTACAGAGCAATAGTAACAAAAACAGCATGGTACTGGTACCAAAACAGGCGGGTGGACCAATGGTACAGAATAGAGGACACAGAAACCAATCCACAAAACTACAACTATCTTATATTTGATAAAGGGGCTAAAAGCATGCAATGGAGGAACGATAGCATCTTCAACAAATGGTGCTGGGAAAACTGGAAATCCATATGCAACAAAATGAAACTGAATCCCTTTCTCTCGCCATGCACAAAAGTGAATTCAAAATGGATCAAGGAGCTTGATATCAAATCAGAGACGCGCCGTCTGATAGAAGAAAAAGTTGGCTACGATCTACAGTCGGTGGGGTCGGGCTCCAAATTCCTCAATAGGACACCCATAGCACAAAAGTTAATAACTAGAATCAACAAATGGGACTTACTCAAACTAAAAAGTTTTTTCTCAGCAAAAGAAACAATAAGAGAGGTAAATAGGGAGCCTACATCCTGGGAACAAATCTTTACTCCTCACACTTCAGATAGAGCCCTAATATCCAGAGTATACAAAGAACTCAAAAAATTAGACAATAAGATAACAAATGATTGTGACTTTGAATTTCCTGCATCCATAATAATGAGAAAGTCTTTTGCTTAAGTTATGTAGTCTATGGTATGCAGTGATGGCATCTTCAACTGATACATGCAGAGGAATGTGGGAATCTCAAGTGCACACAGCGGCGAAATTCCACAAAAGGAACATGCTGGCAAACCAACAATGCAACCAGGATTAAGAAAGAAAAATGATTACCCAAGAAGCACTCCATTGTGCCTGTCTCCCAGTTACTGCCCCATTCCCTTACATGCAGAGTATCTGCTCTCCTGGAGTCTTAAATACAGTTTGAAAAAAGCTTCAGAAGCTGATGCTGCAGTTTGAATACTTAAAAGATTTCCAGTGGGTTCTGAGAAAAATGAAACCAAATTTATTAAAATTGTACCCTGCAATGATAAATATTTTAATTCATCTCCCGTTTAATCACAAAACTGTTGAAACTTGAGTTTTTTTCTCTATGTATGCACACATAAACAGACGAACATGCACATATTGCATTTTTATAACCACTTTCATCAGTATATTGTAGTTTGTCTGTAAGTATAAAATAGATGCCATTTTTACCTTAGCAAGAAGGAATTTATTTAACTTACTTTCTCCTTAATATCTAATATTTATTTGAGGTCTACTGTTTTTGGATTAAGAAATTTCAGCATCTCGTAGTAACCAATGGTTTCCCTATTTTATGTGTTATACATAACACATAATGGGAATTCTTCTGTTTTTTAAAATTTATTTATTTATTCTAATTTGTTATACATGACAGCAGAATGCATTTCAATTCATAGTACACCCAAAGAGCACAATTTTTTATGTCTCTGGTTGTACACACAGTCATTCTATTGTGTCTTCATGCATGTACTTAGGGTGATGATGTCCATATCATTCCACCATCTTTCCCCTCCCTCCCTTTTGCCCTGTCTAAGGCTCCTCCATTCCTCCCATGCTCCCCCCGGACTTCCCCAATGGATCAGTATCTACATATCAGAGAAAGCATTCAGCATTTGGTTTTGGGGGATTGGCTACTTCACTTAGCATTATATTCTCCAACTCCTTCATTTACCTGCAAATGCCATGATTTTACTCTCTTTTAATGCTGAGTAATATTCCATTCTGTATATATACCACATTTTCTTTATCCATTCATCTATTGAAGCATATCTAGGTTAGTTCCATGATTTAGCTATTGTGAATTGAACTGCTATAAATACTGATGTGGCTGCGTAACTGTAGTATGCTGTTTTTAAGTCCTTTGGGTAAAACCGAGGAGTGGTATAACTCTGTCAAATGGTGGTTCCATTCTCAGTTTTCCAAGGAATCTCCATACTGCTTTCCAGATAGGCTGCACCAATTTTCAGATCCATCAGCAATGTATGAGTGTGCCTTTTTCTCCATATCCTCACCAACATTTATTGTTGTTTGTATTCTTAATAGCTGCCATTCTGCCTGGAGTGAGATGAAATCTTAGAGTAGTTTTGATTTGCATTTCTCTAATTGCTAGAGAGTTTGAACATTTTTTCATATATTTTTTGATCGATTGTATATCCTCTTCTGAGAAGTGTCTGTTTATTTCCTTGGCCCATTTATTGATAGGGTCATTTGTTTTTGTGGTGTTAAGTTTTTGAGTTCTTTATACATCCTAGAGATTAATGTTCTATCTGATGTGCGTGTGGTAAAAATTTGCTCCCTTTCTGTAGGCTCTCTTCACCTCACCAATTGTTTCTTTTGGTGAGTATAAGTTTTTCAGTTTGACTCCATCCCATTTATTGATTCTTCATTTTTTTTCTTGCACTATAGGAGTCTTGCTAAGAAAGTAGGGGCCTAATCCAACATGATGAAGATTAGGACCTACTTTTTCTTCTATTAGGTGCAGGGTCTCTGTTCGAATTCCTAGGTCCTTGATCCACTTTGAGTTTTGTGCGTGGCGAGAAATAGGGGCTTAATTTTATTTTTGCTGCATATGGATTTCCAGTTTTCCCAGCACCATTTGTGAAGAGGCTTTTTCCAATATATGTTTTTGGCGCCTTTGTCTAGTATGAGATAACTGTATTTATGTGGGTTTGTTTCTGTGTCCTCTATTCTGTACCATTGGTCTACGAGTCTATTTTGGTCCAGTATCATGCTGTTTTTTTTTTTTAACTATTGCTCTGTAGTATAGGCCTTGTCTGGTATAGTGATGTCACCTGCTTTACTCTTCTTGCTAAAGATTGCTTTAGCTATTCTGGGTATCTTATTTTTCTGGATGAATTTCATTATTGCTTTTTCTATTTCTATGAGAAATATCTTTGGGATTTTGATTGGAATTGCATTAAATCTGTGTAGTGCTTTTGGTAGTACGGACATTTTGGCAGTATTAATTCTGCCTATTAAAAAATAAAGGAGATCTTTCCATCTTCTGAGGTCTTCTTTAATTTCTTTCTTTATCATTTTGTAATTTTCATTGTATAGGTCTTTCTACTCTTTTGTTGATTCCCAAGTATTATCTTTTTTTTTTTGAGGCTATTATAAATGGGGTGATTTTCCAGTTTCTTTTTCAGAGGATTTGTCATTGATGTACAGAAATGCCTTTGATTTATAGTTGTTGATTTTATATCCTGCTACTTTGCTGAATTCATTTATGAGTTCTAGAAGTATTCTGGTGGAATTTTTTGGATCCTCTAGGTATAGAATCATATCATTGGCAAATAGTGATAGTTTTAGTTCTTCTTTTCCTATCTTATCCCTTTAATTTTTTTTTCATCTGTTTAATTGCTCTGGCTAGAATTTCAAGAACTATGTTAAATAGAAGTGGTGAAAGAGGGCATCCCTGTCTTGTTCCAGGTTTTAGAGGGAATGTTTTCAATTTTTCTCCATTACCATGCAGCTTCTGTTATTGGGAATCCACACAAGCTAGTCGGCACTATTACTACATTTCTATTTACAGACATGTGAAGGATAAATGACCATATCTCCTAGTTCATGCTTGCTGTTCCAGTGCCCTGACTGCTTAGCATATGTTCCATAGTATCCTTTTTAAAAATGAGGTATTATTGGTGGGCATCTAAATAAGTGAAGATGGGTTTGGTGGTCATCCCTTTGTTCTCCAGCCACAATCACAGTCTCATTGGAGAGCATATGTGACGTCCATTTAGAGAGCAAAGTTCTCAATCTCCTTGACTGAACTTCTCCTGACAACATCACCAACACTTTCCTGCCAAGGTACAATCAGGGCACTTGCTGGTAAAATAAATTACTCTTGGACTAAAGTGTTCCAGGAAATGGCTTATTGGAAAGAACCACCCTTCCTCATATGAGTCAGATAAAACTCAAGGATGCTGCCATTGTTTGCCTATGTCAAGGCCAAACACTGATCCTCCAAATTCCCATTTTTGGTTTATAAATTATGAGCTGAACTGTTTGTCTCCATTGATCAATGAACTCAAAATGCCCACCAACACGACTTGATAAAACTTTGCTGAGGCTTCTTCCCTTCTCCCTAATGCCTAAATTTGATGCATTCTCAGACCAAGTCATCATTTAGTTCTTCCTTAAAGCTTCTCCCAGAAAGAGCAAAGGGGGAAATATCCTCTGATCTATTAACCAATCAGACTACTCCACCGGACAGTCCTACTTTCTGACACCTGGTCCTTGCTAGTCCTGTCCACTCCTCCTGATCAGCTTTTTTCTGCCTAAGATGTGAGACGTCTGAGATTTTATAGTCAAAGAGTTCTCCCTATTACAGTAGTTCCTTTCTCCTTTCAGTAATCCTTTAAAATAAATCTTCTACTTACCTCACTCTAGATTTTTAATAAGTTTCCATTTTTAGAGCAATTTTAGGTTCACAGCAAAATTGAGCAGAAAATACAGAGTTTCTAAGATCTCCCTTCTCCCCCACTCCCACACCCTGTCCTACTGTCAATATCTTGTGCCACACTGGTTACAGTCAATGAACTATACAGACATATAATTGTCATAGAAGGGAATCAGAATATGTCTATCCAAAATATGCCACTTTGGCATAAGAATGTTTGACCCAAAGGCCATTGAGAATCAGCAGATGCAGAAGAGCTCTCTGCTGTCCTGTTATCTGTCTAAAAAGCAGGGCATACATTTCCCTTTGTGAAGATGTCCAGTCTCACGTACTAGGAGGAGTCCCACAACTCTCACACTGGAGATGGAGAGACTGCCCCAGGATGAGTTTGAGATAAATAAGTCAAATAACCCTTATCTCCCATTAGTTTCCCCATAATGCTTGCTAGTAACTTCCCCATGACTTACCATCCTTTGAAGCCCCAAACCCCTTCCGTTGTTAAAATGGTTTATGATGCATTGTGTCTAATTGCTTCTTTGCTATTTCTGCTCTGCATTCCTGTGCATGTAAATGTCACTACAAATGTTATGACTCTTTTTTTATTGATCTTGCCTTTCTTATTCTAACTCAAAGTCTCCCAAACACTGAACTTAAGAGGAAAGAGGAAAACTTGACCTGCATGATGTTGCTCAGTGTCCCCAGAGTTCACTCTCAGCATGATATTCCAATGCTGTGCTCTGGACATTTGTGTTCACCATCCACAAATTCAATCCCAGAGATTTTGGTTTGGATGCTTATGTTCCCACTAAACCCATGCCCAATAAGCCCAATCCTAATGTAATTATTTTAAGAGGTAGGTTCTTTGCAAGGTGACCAGGCCATGAGGGGAAAGCCTCAGGATCTGATCAATGATCTGGAAGAAGCAGCTATGGAATTTGCCATGCCCTTCCCACAGTGTAAGCTTGCAGTGAGAATACAGCTCTCCTAGTACCTCTGGAACTGTGGGATAAACATTTGTGTTGTTTATCAACTATCTAGTCTATAATATTTTGTTGTAGAAGCCCAAATAGACTAGGGCTTATGAGTTTTGACAAATTTATAATGATATATATCTGCCATCATACAGAACAATCCCACTAACCTAAAATGAATCGTCCGTGCTCTGCTTGTTAATCTCTCCCTCCCTCTATGCCCTGACATCTTTTATTGTGTCAAGGGACATGCCTTTCCTCGGTGTCATGTAGTTGGAATCACAGAATATGAAGCCTTCTCACACTGGCTTTTTCTGAATTTTTAATTTGATACTTGGTAACTGAGAACACATCCTGAGTCACATATTCTATAGTATTGAGTTTATATTCCTAATGGTACATTATGCATATTACAACAAGGGAAGAGGGCATGCAGCATTTGCAATGCAACAGGGAAGGGACATTTGCAAAGGTGGTACAAAAATTCTTTTCAGATAGAAATTGTGCTTGCCTGCTGTTTAATGTTTCTATTAGAGATTAGAGACGGAGCTCCCCCATCAGTGTGTCAAATGAAAGGAGATAGTTCTGATTGGAAGTTGCTTTGTGGCCACCATTTCTGCCTCAGGGGAAACAGTATAAGGGATGATTTGATGCAATTTCGGGTCATGCCCACAGTCCTTGGCTGCCTATGGAAGCTAGTTCACTCTGAAGTTAATGAAGCTTATTCTTTGAGGACTCCCATTTTGTGTTCATAATTTCATTCTTTTCCTTAAGAGGGTCCCCCATTGTATGAGCTTCATTGCCCCCAGGAAACCGGGATCATCCCCTGGCTGTGCATTTTGGCAGATTCCTCTTTGCTTATCATTTTATCCCAGTGAACTCTGCCAGCTCGTAACCCATACTTCTTGAAGGATGAGACCAATGTCCGTACTAAAAATAGAAAGGGTAGGAAGTGGGGCACAACTCCTTCTATAATAGTAAAACATGAAGCAGAACACCACACGTTGGGCATCCTAGACCTGCCCTCTTAATGGATTTTAAAGTATAAAATTAGGAACCCCACAGCCCAGAAAGCACACATCTCTATTTCACGTAGCTCTGATATTGACTCTGACATATGTCCTTGAAATAATTACAGCCATAGATAAGTCAGAAATAACCAAATTAAGAAAAGGTTGGTTATTATGCCTCATATAGATCTAAACTTGAAAGAAGTAAATTAAATTTCAGAATAAAATATTGTTGATGGAACAACAATTTCAGAAATGGAACCAAAACCTCAAGAATGTTCTTAGTACATAACACAGTTTGCAGAGCAAGCTACCCACAGTATCCATCCTCCAGCCCCACCCCACAGGCTGCACTCATCCCACCTCCCTGGAATTCCTCTGGTTCCCATAACGTGAGGAGCCAGAGGATGCAACAGTTAATATTTATTGGACTGATAATGTTCCAGACACCATACTGATGCTTTACACGTATTAACTCATTTAATCTGTTGAGACTGGGCAAAGGATGCAATAAAGTTTTGGAAAAGAATGAGAAACAAACAACAGGAAACAGACAGAAGGAACCATATTACTCCATTATCATTTGCTTTAATGTCAGTTTTATTATGTGTAATGCTGATTTGAGGACATGGCCTTGGGAATCATAGACGGGCTTCCTAAATGCTTCACTGCAGATGTGGTTGTCAGTCACCAGCTCAGCAGGTCCACTGAGCTGTCCTGTGGGAATTGATCCCCAGCTGTACATAGACTGAAGGGAAGGGCTGGCCTTGGTGGAAGATAAAGACAAGGAGAGGAAGGAAGGCGGAGACTGTCTGGGATTCTCTTGTTGGACAAGGATACACATGGTGCCTCTTTAGACTGGCCCCAGCAAGATTCCTTCAAACCTTGATTCTGGAACATTTCCCTCTAGTTACTCAGATTCAGCCCCAAGTGCTTCAGCAACTTCTGCTGCTCCCCACCTTTTCCCTAAATGCATCTGTGCCTCAGAATAGATGAGGCATAACAAGTTCAGGTAAGGCTGTACAGACACACTCAATTTAGTTTTCTAATATTAAATTGAGAGGCCGAAGTCTCCATTCCCTCCATTCCCTTTCCCTTCCAAGACATCCATATGGGTTCACATGGATTATGAGTTGATAATAATAATTAGATGATGATCTTATGCTAATTCTTCAGCAAAAGCAGAATTCCATACATCTCCCAAAGCAGCTGTCTATACTACATTATAAACCTCTTACTCTGTTTAGCTCCGTGTCTGTATTATTGTTGAAAATCTTATGGAAAAACTGTCCCCATGGACAATTTTGTCATGATTAAGCAATATTCAAAGAAAATAAAATAATCAGAAGATTTGTAATTATAATTTTCTTTGTGTAGTTCACATTGATAAGTCATTAGGAGAAGAAAAAAAATGTCAGAGAAATTGTAAGGTGCCTTCTGTTGGGTGAAAGACATTGTTCTTCTTAACTCAATAACTTAATCTCTTGACAATATACAGGATCAGTCTAAGCACCTTAGATGTAATAACATTCATTCTCAGGAATTAGAAGAAAAGACACAAAAAAGGGATATGTGGTTTGTGTTTCAGTTTACTAATTTTGGTGGAAACTAACAGGCCTGGGTTTGGCACAAGAATCCCAAATTCCTGGACAAGTCTCAATTTAAGCATCTCTAAAATAGGTTTATTATCCATTTACACCCTCTGGCCATTGGAGAAGGGGCTAGACCATGCACATGACATGTGCTGAAATCATTTGTTTAGAAAAGCTCTGTTTATTTGTGGGTCAAAGGTGCTGCCACTAGTCTATTATATTAACTATTATTTCCAAGCTCTCCTTCAATCCAGCTGTGAGGTAGGATCTCAGGGACAAGGCAAGGTTTCTTTGAAACTCAAATTCCATCCTACAGTCTGGAATTACTTTGTCAATATGATTATTCATAATAATCTATAGCTTACTTTATGTCAAGTATTATTTTCTGAGCATTTTATAAATATTAGACTATTCCCTCCCCATAACAACTATAAAAATATTGCTTTTATTATATATTTTTTAAATGAAAAACAAACAAACAACAAAAAACTTGAGGCAATAAAGTGCCTCATTACCAAAATCACAAAGTTAGCAAATGCCCTGCCTAGGATTTGAAAGCAGGCTGATTTTGCTCTTTATCACAGGACATTACTCCTTTAACTAGAAAACCGCTATGGGTAAAATTTTAAAATTACTACTTTTCTCTCCCATCCACTTTAACTTACTTTTCTATAACTATTTTTTACTATATAATAACACTAGTTTAGCTATCTACCACATCCTCATAGTCAACTATTTTTTTTACCTAGTTACCTATAGAAATCATTTCTATTTTCACTTTAAAAAATCTATTTCTATTTTTATAACAATTACTAGTAACTGTATGGTGAAGAGGGCAGGGATTAGGCCCACAGGCTCTGGCCCCGAGTGCAGTGACTTGCAAGCAGGCACGCCACCTTCAAGCTGTGGCCTTTAGCGAGTTGCATCAACTTGGTGTCCTTCAGTTTCCTCATATTGAATGAAGGTAGCACTTCTACCACTAATCTCCACTGGAGACTTCATAGATTGTGAGTTAAGTCATTATGAATCGTACCAGGTGTACAATTGCTCTCTGCAAGAAAGAATTCTTATGATTATGTGTTTGTGTGTGTGTGTGTGTGTATGTATTTAGATCCCACCACTTCTGCTATTTTATTTTTGTGTGGAATATGCCGTTTACTAAGTGTTTTTATATACGTTGACTGATTTTCATTTTTATGTAACCCTGTGAGATAAATGAACTTGTTTTAATATATGGAAACCTAGACTTGATTGTCTTGGGCTGAATTATGTCCCCTGAAATGGACATGTTGGAGTCCTAATCCCTACTTTCTCAGAATGTGAACTCAGTAGATACAGTCTTTGCAGAAGTAATCAAGGTAAAATGAGGTTATTAAAGTGAATTCTATTGCAATATGACTGATATCTTTATCATAATGGGAAATTTGGACACAGACATGCATAGACAAAGCCCAAGAGAAAGGCCTGGAACAGAACCTTCACAGCCTTCAGCAAGAATAAACCCTGCCAACATCAAGACTTCTGGCCTCCAGACCCTCATGAGACTAAACTTGTTATGCTCTCTAGAATGTTCCTATCTGTATCAAGGATTGTTTGAGTATATTCTGAAGTGACTTGTGACACTATCATGTACCATTGACAAGGACCAAAATCACAGGACCAGAGAACTTGGATATCCACAAAAGCCTTATCCTCAAAGCAAGCCTCTTCATTTTCTGCATTCCTCTGAAGTCCAGGTATCATTTGAGCTGGATTTCTTGGTATCTCATACTTCACTGTGGCTTCAGCTCGCCCAAAAGTCTGGGTAAGGTACGGAGCACCTACCACCTCTCACTTTCCCCTGATTGTCTCATGCTTCAGGGCCCCAATACTTTGTAAACCAATATCAAATATAAATTTAAGGTTTATTTTCATGTATGCAAATCCAAGACTGAAAATTACAGACTGTAGTAGACCTAGAAATGATAAAAGACAGACTAATGAGATTGTATGACTATGTGATCCATGAATAGAATCTTATAATGAATGAACTGTTAGTCAGAAGATGCTGAGTTTTGCCAAAATACCATTCCTGTAAGGGCATTGCCTCCCCTTATCAGTTCAGTGGCATCAATCATGTGGACACCATTGTCAAAAGTGTCTTAGAGTGACTTTAATTCTGATAAGTGAACCTAGTCCCTTTACAGGGATTATTTTAAGAAGTCTTGTTTCTTTGCCTCATTCTGGATCCTGAGAGCTTTTCTTAGAACAGAAGTTTTTTTTTTTTTTCCAAGTGATTCAGGATCTAAAATTATTCTTTTGTCCTGAAAAATGTGCCAAACACAGGCCCTTTTGCTCTAGAAGGACATTCACATTGCCCAGGAAGGGCATGGCTTTGAGTTCTAGGCATAATTAACCATTTCTCCAAAGGGCAGAGGATTTGTACAGGTACCAGAGTCAGGGCACTTGGTGAGGGCAAAAGAAGCAGGATGGTATAGTAATTTTAGGCCCACGATCTATGTCAGGGCAATAGTATTTGACCTGACATTAGAAAATTTGGCTCCCCATTCCGGCACTGTTGTATCTGGACCCTACTGCGGCAGTCCGGCTGCAGCAAAATAACCCGGGGGGTGACGAACAACTTGTGTACATTGATACAGCACGAGTGGGAGCCGTTTATTGTAGGACAGGAGGGGTATATATACATCACACACAGCTTATCTTAATTAACATAAACTAGATAGAGCCGTCAACCAATAAGGAATCTCCACACTTCACAAACCACTCCCTCTGGCAAAATGCCAGGAGCCATCTTGACTTGTTTACAGACCCTAACACCCTACATATTTAGGAGATCTTCTGAGTTTTCTGAGATTTTTTTCCCCTGAGAATTCAATTCAATGGATTTTGGAAAATCTGTATGCTAATGTAACCCATGTGTGGATTAAGGTATGGGGTGTTTCCATCACCCCAGAAGGTCTCCTCAGGGTCCTTTGCAGTCACCACTCCCACCATGTTTTCATAGAGAGATTATTACTTTTCAAAAATATTCACGTCTGTTGCCATGGACCATAGATTCATTTTTCCTGTTGTAGGACTTCGTATAACAGGCACTCCATTATGGCTTCTTTCATTCAATATAACGTTTGTGGAATTATTTTATGTTGTCACATGCTCAGTCATCTTCTCCTTTTTGTTGCTGAGTGAAAATCCTTTATATAAATGTATACACCTAAACTTTTCAAATTAATAAAATAAGTGGGAAAACCTAGATTTAAAACCCAAACCCACTGGGATTTTGGAAAAGGTGTTCGGTTCTTCCTGTTTTTTTTTTTTTTTTTAATCTAACATAGAGCATAATCTCACCCCTCCCTCCATGTCAACATACAAGGTTTTAAGCATGTATGTTTTTGTGTCTGGCATTTATTGTTTAACGTATTGTCCATGAAATTAATCTGACAACTGATGTCCTAGCTTCTGTCATTCTCTATTCAGCAGCTAGGATGAATCTTTTGAATGTGAATCAGACCATGTGACTTTTTTGATCTGACCTACCTTCACCACCAGCCCAGCCTCCCTCCTCATCTCTGGCCATTCTCCTTCAATTCCCTGCACCTTTATGACCACATCTCTAACAAGCCCCATCTTCTTACTGGGGAGCCTGAAGAAAGTTGTCCCTCTCTATTGCAGGTCTGCTTGTTTCTCACCTTTATTTCTCTGCCTAAATACACCTTCTGACCTCTGAAACTAGAGAGAGACTCTAGTTGGGCATTATTGATCAATAATTATTTGTTGGATTAACAAACAAGGGCACTGAGCACTATAGACACAATAAAGTGTAAAAATTTATGTAGTCATGTTAGTATTTTATAATAAAAATGCATCATAAAATATATGCTCATAAATTAGACTATGTAGTTGTGGTCACTATGAAAAAAAACAGAACTGTACTTTGCATTCCATAAACTTATCCTTAAAATGTCAAATAAGAGAGAGGAAACTGAAAATTATCTAATGACTCAGAAATGAAAATTAAGAAGCACATTAGCCAATTATACTGTGGGTGGATGATGAGCAGGTAGAAAGCTTCCTATGTCTGGGAGGTGGTGGGACATCTTGGGGTCTGCAAGAAGGTTAAATTTAGGTTTCCTGAGATAATGGGAGCACAGTGACAATACCATTAATATTGTGGATTTCTTTTTTTATATTTTATAAATAAGTATGCTGGTGTACAAATTATAAGTGAATAAAATTTAGTTGGTTATCTCTTAAATTGACTCCGTTTACATTAATAATGTTCTACTCTTCTACTGTGAAACCTGCTGTCTGACATCCATGGCATGTGTGATACTCCAGGCCAGCTAAAGAGCTCATCATTGATCCTTCTTTTCCCTCCACTTTTCCCACCAAGAGATAACCATGTTCCAAATCTATATATTTCTATAATAGCTATTGGTTTACAAATTGCCAAAATTTGAGTAGGAAAATAAATGGTCTCTATGAATAATTAGCTGAGCAATTTAGAAAGACTTGATAAGGGTGAACAACTTTATTTTTATGATGAAATAGATGTGGGCAATAAAGCTTTATAAGATTTGGATAAAATTATAAAAATATGGATATATTCTGAATTAAATAGATTTAGGTGCTTTTAAGTTCTATAATCTAAAGAAACTGAAATTCAAGTGTTTTCTTTTAGGCAAGTTATTTTTATGCAAAGAAAACCCCCAGAGTTACATCAAAAGATTAGCAAAGAAGAACTCTTCTGATTATTGAGTCAACTAAATGCTCTGATTCTTATGAGACAAAAAAAAAAAAGCTTGCAGTGAGCTGAATGTAATCACTCTCTTCTATTTTACTAGTAGCAGAAATGTAGAAATCATCAGAATGCAGAAATTGATGCTCCCTAATTCAATGTAACTACTGGAGAATCGCATAAATCCTCAACCTCACAGTCCAATTCTGGCCTTCCTTTAACCAGCTTATTTCAGTACAAATATACCTCGTCTTACATTCTTCCATTATCTGATTTCCCCCTCATCCCTTGGGTGAGCTCTCTTTCACTAAGACATGATAATGTTATAATAGACAATTCCATTCAATGTTCTCTGCTTTTGAAAGTATATACTGTACTTTTTAAATGAAGTCTCCTCCATTTATTTCCCTCATATTATTTCCTCCTGGTTTCTCTTATACTCTCAGAAAACTCCTTTAATGCACACACCTTCATACTTTGTTAGTGTTTGCAAAGATTTTGTCCCTAAATTTCCTGTCTTCTATATACTTTGGTTGAGTCGGCTCAATCAAGACAGCAGCCTTTAAGTATCACCTATTTCTCCGAGACTCCCAGGTTCCAGTATTCAGCTTGGATGTTTATCATGAGCTTTAGAACACCTGGATGTGTTCCTCATAGTCAAAATGATCAAAATGGAGAGACATGTGCAAGAATGCTCATAGCAGATGCATTCTTGCAATAATAAAAAATAGCAATAATCCAAGAGCATCCACAGGAGTGGGATAAATTGTCATAGTCAGTTTCCTGTTTTGTGTACATCAGGGAAAACTGAATAAGGTGCAGCTACACAAATCAACTTTAATGAATCTAAAATAACAACATTCATAATAATAATAAAACCTGAAAGATTCAACTTATAGAATGCTATATATTGTAGCAAAATTTAAAAATATATAAGAATATATTCATAAATGGTAAAACTATGAAAACAAAATAACAGTTCTGGTTGGGGGAGTGGTTTGGGAAGAAACACAGAGACAGCTTTTATGTTACTAGTACCACAGTATTTTTAAATTTGTGTGGCAAGTTCACAAGTATTCACTTATGAATTGTGCTTTGCTCATATTTTTATGAATTTTCTTTATGTTTTACCTAATAATTATATTAAAGAGCCTAAAACTAAATGTATGTTATTCCCATCCCAATAATTTATTTATGCACTTATTTTTCTTCTGTTCCCTTTTTGGTCAAAGTCAATATCATCCATTTATTTGCTATAGTCAGAAAATTTAACCACATTTATTTTACTTTGCTTTGTCTCCCACATCCAGTATATAATCCATTGGATTCTACCTAGGCTGAGCTCTTGAACCTAAATCATTATCTTCATCCCCAATAACTTCACACTTGAAGCCTCAGCATTTCTCAACAATGGAAACTTTGAAACCATTCTGCATATGCTCCCTGTATTCAATAAGTCTCATTCCCAACACACACTTGAAAATGTCCTCTTCCTATTCTGATGCTTAGCAGATCCCTACTAAGCACTTATCAAAGGCGACTAACTTACCTTCAGGTCCCAAATTTGATTCCTTGATACCTATTTCTTTTCATCTCCAAACCCCTTTGTCCACAATGTTTTAAACAAGGCATGGATTTTCAGGCCTTTATTTGTGTTCTGCATGTCCCTAATGCTGACTTGTCGCTTTTAGGCTCACATTAAACAAAATCTCTATCACATCCTCGCCAGCTAGGCACGCACAATCCATCATTCACTCTCCCATTTTCCCAAGGCACTCTGCCTATCTGTGTTGCAGCACTTGTCTCATTGTATAAGTTCACTCTGTCTCCTTAAATGCACTATTAACTTCTTGAAGACGGAAATGATGGTCTTATCTGTTGTATTCATCTTCATATATGCTAATCTCTGTGTGGGGCATGGTTATCCTCTATGTTCAATTTCAAGGTTCTGATATCGAGATACCCTAACTGACTGATCCGCTAAGCTACTTGAGGTCACAGAATGACTGTCTGCTTCTCTTTAAGTGTTCTTTCACAAATCTCAACTTACTTATTTGTAGGAAGCTGGTATTCTACATAGGATATTATTAGGAACACGTTCATAAACATTATGCAGCCTCGTTCACTGAAAGAAAGACAAAAGCTAATCAATATCCAGTGATTATTATTTGTTAGGAATGAAGTTAGATCCTCTTATGCAATTAATTTTTCTTAGTTTTCCCAGAAACCCCTTAGTTGTAGACACTGCATTTACCCCTCCCTGGTGGTGGGAGAGAAATGTAGAGGGCTGCTAATACTTACGGAGTTTATTTCTTTGTGATAAAAATGTTCTAAAGCCAACTGAGGTGATGGTTGCACAACTCTGTGCACAAAAAAAAAAAAAAATGCTGGGTGATATACTTTAAATGGATGAAATGCATGGTATGTGAATATTATCCCAATAAAGCTATCAAGAAGAAAAGCTAAAGACACATCTGCCAAACTTCAAAGTTCTATCACACCATTCATGTAAATATCTTATTTATTTATAATTTTTAAATGACATTTTGTAAAGGAACTTAACATATGGTCCTTGAAGAAGGTGTTCAGAATACGCAGAGATTCTCAAGTGTCAGTGTTCATTAGAGTAACCTGCAAACTCTAGAACTCCAAGTACTAAAGTTAGAATCTTATAGGAGAAGCAGAGAGATCCTGCATTCAGGACCAGCTCCCTAGGTGTCTGGTAGGGGCCCATGTGTTGAAAGAACAGGACTTGAGCTAAGATTTCAAACTGCTGCCACTTCATCTGCTGCCTTGCTGCTTGTGACATGTTTCCTACCCGAGGACTCAACAGTGCACAGTGCCACAAACACTTCTGGTGAATACCTGATCTGCTCACATTCTCTCCTAAAGCAGAGACACTGTATCTCCCCAAATTTCTTTGGGTGCTGGAGAATACAGAACTCATTGAATAATGCATTTCATCCCCAGGCTACTTGAAAGAGGCTCTGCTTAATGCAGTAGAAATTTTCAGATGATTTATTCTGGAGCCACTGATCAAAAGTACAGCTAATGGGAACAGGTGAGCTCAGGTGACTGATATCTTTCAAGGGACAGTGAACAAAATCCCTATCACTAGGAAAGAGACACAGCAATGAAACCAAATGTCAGAGAAGCAGAGAAACCTTTCCTTCTGTTTAGGCTTTAACATAAATTTCGTCAGAGTCCCCCGCAAGCCTCAGACTAGACGTTAGCATGTCTAAATGGATTCTACAATGTTGGCATCATGTTTCTGGGTCTGAGCTGATAGTGCCTTGTGGTGTTGGTGAATGAGGCAGGCAAGGAATGAAACTGACAGGGCCAGGAAAACATCAAATATCTCTCAGAAATACAGTGATGGGGAAGAAAGTCAGCCCTCATCAGACAAAAAGAAGGTGATTCTCACAGAGCTCCTGCTTGTATGTCCCTCGGAGGGAGTGCTTCGTTTCACTTGGCTCCGGTGCCAATCAAAATGCCCCCTTGGCAGTGGATAAAATAAAATAAAGAAGGCAGAAATAAATGCCAAAACAAATTCATGCACAGAATGACCTTCCAAATGCTTCAAGGCCCAGCTAAGCTGTCCTCTACCAAATGAACTGAAAGGGCAAAGGGAAAAAATCTATAATTTAACTCTTACTAGAAAGATCTTTAAAATTAGCTGAGGTTCTAAAATATTTGCTAATCTCTTCTTTCTGATGGTGACCTGACATTCAATGAATATCTCCTACTCTACCAGATATTTTATATGGATTTTACGGTATCATTTCACAATACTATTGTGAAATGGATGTCATTGTCCCCAGTTCACATTTGAAGAAATAAGTCAAGGTCAAGTCAGTTTCCCAAGGTCACATTGGAAAGAAGTGAATCTGAGATGTGTACTTTGTTTTACTCTAAAGTTCATTCCACATTTTATTCCCCCCCACCAGACAACCCCTCAAGTTTATATTAGAATAAGAAAACCCAATTAGATTATTCTGAAATGTCAATGTCTTTTTTTCTTTTATTAAAAAAGATGTCAGGAAATATGCCTCATTCAGAAAGCTTGCCTGGGTGACAAATTGTTGAAATCAACTGTTTTTAAACCATGCAATCGAATTTTTTACACTTTTAGTTTAATTGAGGTGTACGAAGCTTAGTTCACCAGACCAGATTCCAAGTAGATTGACCTGAATTCTTTAGAAATTATTTAGGTCCTCCTTTCACTCTGTTTAGTTCTTAACACAAGGATAATGCAGTCAAGTTCCCAGGGCCACCTGCCAAGGAATACAAGGAGTTTTACATAACCCTAGTAGACATAGCCATGAAGTGTCCAAGGACAACTAGACAAAGGAAAACCTCCTGTCACCAGACTTATTGCATCATGTCAGCCTTGAAAAAAGAACCAAGGAGCTCTGTCATCATTCCAGCAGGAGACCTTGGCAGAGTCTTCCCTGAGAGGACAGATTGTCCACGGAGGCTCCCTTGGCTCCCGATGGGACTAAGCACCATGGCATGGACCGTGGGGATATTGGAACAGACACATGCAGCACTTCTCTCCACAGGATTTCTTGTCTCCACATTTTGCCTGTTGTTAAGGAAAAGTGCCCTCTTCTCCCCACCTGGCTACTAAACAAAAAGAGACCACAGAGAAAGGAGTTTGAAGGGGTCTAACTCAGATGACTCTAGTGGTGAGAGGTTGCAGGGGTCAGGGAAACCCGGGATGTCACCCAAGCTCTGCCATTAACTAGCTGCATCAGTTGCATAAGTTACTTAACCTCTCTGTACTTCAGATGGTTGTGGTAACTAAACTACACAGCTTTTTGAAAGGAAAGCAATACAGTAGAATAGTTAGAGCACCATCTTTGGAGTAAACTGACCTGGAGACCAGCTCAATAACTTAACCTCCCTGCAATGCTGCGCTGGACAATTTGCCTTCTGAGGCAGTTCTCTCACCTGTAAAGCTGGGCTCACAGACATACATCATGTTAGAGATACACAGAGCTGCACCAGTGGATCTTTAAATCTTAATGGAAAAGTAAGAAATAGCTAAAACACATTGCCACATATTCATACTGAGGAATATGATTAACTCAACTCTCTGAAGCAGAAGTCTTAAAAACCCAACAACAGAACAGGCAATGAGTGAGTGTACTTCCTAAGGCTGGTGGGGTTAAGTGTGTTAAAAACTGGGGAGGGCTTAGCAGAGCACCTGCTGTATACCCCATGATGGTCACAGCTTTATAAGATTTTTGGATCTGAAGCCTGAATGGTTTTTTGAGGTGCATTTCTAGAGTTTCTGGGAGAACAAGTTATGCCAAAACTGTCCCCCAAATCTAATTTTCAATCTTTTCCATGGGTCAGTTTTCCAAAAATGGGAGCGAGTGCCTCTGAAAATTCACTGTCCTTTTTATACAGAACATGAATAACTCTCTGGTATAACAGAAGACTAGAGTTTGGTCTGTAACATTATGAATATAATGTCAGCTAAAAGTGAATTATGTTAAGTTGGTCATTTCTCATTTTTGATATTCAAAATGATTTAGCTAGGTTACATTTCTTTATGCATTAGACCATTAAGGGGGCACAGTGGTCTTGTCCCATCTAATCCTTTATTAAACCAAATTAAAAATAATTTCTCAATTCCATTATTAATATCCTCCCTCTGTGAAAAGTGTCTCCCTCAGCAGACCCTATTGACATTCAGTCTAGACGCGGCTGGAGGAACTCGCTTCATGAATATCAATAAATGTGTTGCATAGAGATGGGAGGATATTAAATTATTTCCAAGCAGTTGACAGTTGACAAAATGTTAGTACAATAATTAACAGAGCAGACTGTTTAAATGCTAGGTAGAGGTTCCTCTGTGCCGCAGTGTGCATTGGTCATAAGGGAAACACATCTTTGTTAGAGGATAGCTTCAGAAAAAATACTTAACCTTACCTTCAGTCCATTCTGGCTTTACACCTCAAGTGAATCCTATGTGAAAAGAGAGAAAAGGTCTTCTTTTTAAAATGCCACAGACACCTCATTGATGTTCTTGGTTTAGAAAAAAAATTAATTTATTTATCTACAGGATTTCTCACTTTGATTTTCTTTCTCCTCTGACAGCAGACAAATTCAAATTCTAGTGGATATATTAGAGGTCAAAAGAGGCTTTGTTGGCCCACAGGTCCTCATTTCCATCCATCTTAGCCCTCATTCAATTCCCAACCACTTTGGATATTCTTATTTCTTTTTTTCTGGAGATGAATTTGAACTTCTATAATTTTAAAAAGTTTATCAGCTCTTTTTCAAGTTTGATTGACTGACAGCTAATAAACTAAAGCAATTTTTTATTTGTGTGTGTGTGGGGGGGGGAGTACAAGGGATGAACTCAGGGAACTCGACCACTGAGCCAGCCCTCTTTTGTATTTTATTTAGAGAGAGGATCTCACTGAGTTGCTTAGCACCTTGCTGTTGCTGAGGCTGGCTTTGAACTCACAATACTACTGCCTCAGCCTCCTGAGATGCTGGAATTATAGGTGTGTGCCTGAAACAATCATTCCTAACATGAAGGTTGGCCTGTGATGCTTACTCAAAATATAGATTTCAATACCTGAATGAATCTCACCATCATGTGCCCCAACAAGAATGGAGTCCTAATTAGAATAAGACATACTCTATGCTTGTATAATTTTATAAATGGATTCTACTGTTAAGTATAACTAAGAAGAACACATTTGGAAGATTTATTCCCTGGGAATATGAGTAGTTTGGGTGGAGCCCAGGAATCTGTATTCTTAACCAACACCCAGACATTCTGATTCAGGTAGTCCAAGGAGCACATCTTGAGAAAACCAGATGAGCACATTTCTCATTTTCAGTTTAAACAAGTTATTTGCCCTAGATGTTGACAGAAAGCTGATCAAAGGCCAGGACTGTACTCAGTTGCCCTCCATTAAATACATCTGCTGGGGAGAGCCAAATACACCATGCTGATAATGCTTGCAGAAGCTAGCCCAAAAGAACATGGAGAAAGCACTTACTGTGCTCCAGGCATTTTACAAACCCACTCTAATTTAAGTCAAAGTGTACAGAGGTAGAGCTCAGTTACACACCCATGTCTCGACCAACTGCTGGGGTGAGGGGAGCAAGAGCTGATAGTTTTCTCTCTGAATCCAAAACCCCCAGGAATGAAGGGCATCAGGTCAGAGATTGAGACATCTAAATACCAGTCTGCAAGTATGACCCTTCCTCCTTCCTGCAGGCTACCAATGCAAGTATCAAACATCTCCCACTTCTATTTCAGGATCTTTCAGGTTTGGGGGTTCAGATTGGAAGTAGGTTTCCTCCCTTTTCCTGCTTCAGAAACTGAAGATGCATGAGTTGGCACATGTGGAAACACTTGATATTGACTGGAGAATAAAATTATGCATAGATGGAATATGATTTAGTCCATAAAAAGAAAAAAATCTGACATAGTTAAGTACACTCTGTGTATTCTTTGGTAGATTCATTCATTCATCAAACATTATTTGTACCTGTTGTTTATGAGAACACTGAAGACTGCTAAGGGTATAGGCTGCCACAGACTAAATATTTTCAGTTTGGTGGGGATAGGAGGAGGCCAAATAGGAGACACCCGGGGTAGAGGAGGTAGAATGAAGATAGGGAACAAGAAGAAGGATGAGGGGCTAGAATGAGGGTTGGAAGAGTAGTAGGAAAGTATAACACATTTTAAGTTTGTATACATTTTTGAAATTAACAAAATTATCTTTTATTTATTGCATGATTTATTCATTGCATGGTCTCCAGAAGAATCATCTAAAAAACATGCTGTTAAAATGGGTTCCTGATCCCACTTCCAGGAATTCTGACTCATTGAGTCTGGGTTGGGTCTGGTGGGTCGGGTGTTTGGTCATGGTCATGGATCGACCATGCCTGGGTTGGTACTGAATTAATCCTCAATAAAACACTACGGGACAGGTAAGGTCAGAATTATGATCCCCACTTTTTACTGTCTTTTCCCCATAGTTTTATTGAAGTTTGTGGGCTAATAAAAATTGCATGTTTATGGTGTTCAACACAATGTTTGGTGATTTATGTTCACTGAAATATTCTTCTCAACAGCCAAGGTGTGGAATCAAACTACATGTCCATCATCAGGTGAATGGATAAGGAAAAGGTAAATGTGTACTATGGAATAGTTCCAGTGTCCAGCCCCTCTCCTCTCCTCTTCCTGCCCTCACTTTACCACATATTGTCTCCTACCACACTTTACCTCCTCCTCTTCCCACCAAAATGAATACTACCAAACTAACATACCCAGGTTGAACACAGAGACAAATGCTGCCAGGTATCACTTACATTTAAAATCCTAAAATGTCTACATCAGAGCAGCAGAGAGGAGAATGGCAGTTACCGGGGCTGGATGTGGGAGGCATACAGAGATGTTGGTTAAACCTTCCCCATTTTTCATCCTTATTGCTAAAAGGAGGAAACTGAAATTCAGAGTAGTCAAGGACCTGATTTAAGATCCCAAAGCTACCAGGACCTTTGATGCCAAGCCTTGGGTTCTTTCTTCTCTATAAGAATGATTTAATGTCAATATACTTTGAGGTTGTACATGAAAAAATCAGAATGACTGCCATTGCCTTTCAAGTAGAAAGAGCTACTACCGTGGATACAAATATTGTTTTAATGGACTGCAAGGAATTTCCTTTAACTGTAAGTTCTCTCATAACTAGTCTCGGCAAGATGTAATCTATTTCTTCCCCTTAAAGAACAAGGATTCTCAGAGTAGAAGAGCTGGATACCAGCAGTCATCTTTATGAAAATTGCCTAAGTCTTTGGTCACCTTGCAGCTGAGTTTTAATCAGCTCTTGGGATTTTTGTGAGGAATAAATGAGGATTAATCTTATTTGATTTGAAAGTTTGGGCATGTAGTAAATGTCCAATACATGCTGTCTCCCCCACTCCCGTTAAGTAGCTAGTCTGTCATGCAAAAGTAGGTGATAGAAGGACATGAAGGGTGGAAACTTATAGGGAAGACTTGGTCAGATCCATCAGAGTCACAGGTCACAGGACTTGGAATCACAGAGAACTTTATGCAAACAGACAAACATCTGGAAAGTGGGAATTGGTATGCCAAACTCCCCTGGTCAGAGTAATAATAACCCCTTCAGGGAACTACTGCTTCAAGACCAGGTCATACCCATCCTTTGTGACCAGGTCATCACAACCCTCCAAAGGAAATTTACTGAGGGCTATACAGATGGCGATGCACCACTTTAGGGGGGAATCGGAAACTAAGGAAAGAACAAAAGAACCCAAAACTCTTAAAAACCCTGACTCTGTAAGAGCCACAGCATGCTCCTAAAGGTGGTCCTTGGTGTACCCATACTGTAGGTTGTCCTCATCTCTCACATTTCTAATAAACTCCTGTCTTTCCTGTCGCTACTTTGTGTGACTGTTTGCAGTTCTTCCTGCAGGATTGCAAGAGCAGGTGGCTATAGACCCCCATGGCTACTTTGACTCTGTGGGTAGTCTCCCCTGCAATAATTCTTCACCCACCTAGTAAGAATTAAGTATTAATAAAATAGTGAAAGCTTACCATATGCCAACCTATGAACTAAGAATTTAATTTACATTAGTTTACTTAAATCTCATCACCATCCCAAGGATTTGATTTTGCTACCATTCCCGTTTCATCAATAAAAAACCCAAGGCGAAGAGAGATGAAGATCTTTTCCTGTTCTCACATTACTTGGAGGTAGAACTGGGAGTTCAATCCAGGTATTTTTGCCTCTGGAACTTGCACCTCTTAGCATGCCCTGCAGAACTACTTGTCCTGTTTGGTATCTTCAATTAGTTTGTTAAAAGGTGAAAGTGGACAGATGAGATGAGAACAGAAATTTCCCCTTGACTGCTAAAACCTGACCTGTCCACCACTACCCGTGCATGGTTCATAAATCAACCTAATAAGTGCTGTTTGGGCAACAGCAATGCCACCTTGTTTCATCTCTTCCCCTGGGACAGGGACCAAGAATATTGGCTTCCCCCTTACTCTAATTCCCAGCTCTTCTGGTTCCGAGTCTTTTGCATTTGCTATTTAATCCTTTCAACTTGTTTGTTACTTTGCCTGTCAGCTCTTGCATTGATAGAAGGACCTCTCACTGCCTTTTACTCATTATCTAAATAGTTTGGATGCAAAGAGTTCTGGAGTGCTCCCTCAGGCAGTATGAACTTCTGGTGATGCACACACCCTTCCCGTGCCTGTCTACAGGTGATTGCTGTGTGGTAGGGGTGAAGAAGAAACAAATTAAACAAGGAATCACATCTCTGACTAAAGAATTTCAAACTTGAAAAAGGGGTCCTGAGAGAAAAAATCGTGATTGGTCACATCTCATTGAAAGTGTGAGAAAGAACACAGAATGGAGTTGTCCCTGCAGGGAAAAGGCTGTCCTGCAGTATAAGGAAGGCATCCTCAGGGTAGTGGTCTCTCACTGAGATTTAAGGGTAAACAGAGGTCAACCATGAAGGGTGAGTGGAGGGATATCAGTCTAACATCCCTATGGTAGGAGAGAACATGGCAAGTTCTCACTGAAGCAAAGATATGACTCAGTACGAAAAAAAAATACTGATGTTCCCTAAAGCTGATGTATGAGAAAAGAAAGTGGCATCAAAATAACCCCCCCACACACACACACATGCTGTAGGAAGGATATAAAGTCACTCATTAATTTAACAGGTGTGTATGAAATTGCTACCATATGCCAATATCTGTGCCAGATGTATGTGATGCTACAAAGATGATAAGATATTTATTTGATTTTGGTCATTGATCAAATAAGCATCAAGCATCTATTAATCTGTATTGAATTTATATCTATGTATCTATCTATCTATCTGTCTATTTATCTATCAATCTATTTCAAAGGCTCGTGCCAAATCTAACAAAGTGTAATTCTCAGGTAAGGAACTTTGGCTCCAGAATATTTTAAATACCAGAAATGATTCATATATACAGCAGTGGTTTAAAACCTGTTTTATACCAAGTTTAAATAACTAGATCAAGGTTCCAATTGTAAGAAGCAAAAATTTAAAAATGATCATGTTTTGAGGTTAGTGGTTGGTCACATATTTTCTTCTCCCTAAAACCTGAGGAATGCTACTCAACTCCCCTCTGCAATAGTGAGCTCTCCACCTTACAGCAAGCCTGGGGAACAAGTCTCCCTTAGGTTCCTGTGCCACTGACCCCATGAAACAAATGTGTTAAGGCCACTCAGAAGGGAATGTGCCCCAATGAGGTATTATTCCTGTAGAGAAATTCATTTTGTTTCTCCTTTACTCGAGTGATTTTGAAAAAGGCACACTTTATGCAGACCCAGGAAAAAAAAAAAAAGACAAGCTTTGACAATACATAGAAGGTGAATGTTACCAAATGTATCTGCTTCTCTGCTGATGACCTTAGTTTCCACTTGGTCTTTAGCCTTGGCTAGTAAATATTTGTGTGCAGTTAACCTAGTTGTAATAGTTAAGTGCTTCAAGAGCTCATTAACTGGGCATTCAGGACAATCACCCATCACCTCTGGATTCCCAAGGCACTTGATACAGCTGGATCACATGCCTATCCCTGAACTGGGGGAATTAGGTAAGGGCAGAGCATCCTACTAAATCCCTAAAGCACTTAAAAACACACAGCATGATCTGCCCACCTATTGAAACTGGCAAAGATAATGGCAAGGAATGCATTAGGGAAGGAAAGACTGAATCGAAAAAGCAGTAGAAACTCATTTTTAGCTGGGCCGGGCCTAAGCCACGTGAGCACCTATAATAACCTGGACTGGGTCCATCTATGATGGTTCCATTTGTTTTACAGGAAACTCTTCCTTTTTGAAAGAGAAATGCTAAGCTTTTCAGTGCCTCCAGCAGAACATGCTAATGCCTTGATTCCAAGGGTGTGGATCACATAAATCTGAAGTATCTCTGGTTTCGGTGGGAATACTGAAACCTTTCTCTGCTGACGCATCTAGGAATTAAAGAAGCGTGACAGCTTTGAACTGTTGTCAAAAACTGCATGGAGTCTCATTTCTGGAAGGGATGTTTCATTTTCTGTGCTTTCAACTTGGAAGTAGATCCTTCTTAAACTCTCCTGCTCCCTCCCCCAACCCCAACTTTATTCCACCCTTCTTTTGGCTCTACCAAGAAAAGTTAGAATACCAGGGGTATGAAGATTGAAAATAATTTAAGGATTGTAACGACCATTGCACTTTGTTGGCAAAACATAAAATTTCAATGTCAAGAGTTTGTTTTTGAAAAGATTTATATATTTATCCCATACATATATACCTCACGTACAACCTCTGTTTTGTTTTGAGAACAGGAATTTGCAAGCTTGGGAAAGAAAGCTTGTCACTACAAGTGACTGGAGGTTCTTCTTTTAATTGGTATTCTGGGTCTCTTGTTGGAGAAAGGTATACTGTTGAAGGAAAATGTTGACTTTCATAAGCCTGGTAGTTTGAGTTTCCCAACTTGTCCTGGTGGTATCACTAAAGAACACTTTGTGGATTTGTAATCATTTATTTCTGGTTGCACTTGAGAAATATGCAGTTGGAGCCTGTTATGAAGCAACACAAGTTACTAGAGAATAAAAAAGAGAAAGTAATTTAAAAAATTAAAATGTGCTTTTAAATGATTACAAACCTGTGAAAATAGGAACTTTGTACAATGCACTTCAAGGGAGAATATTTGTATACTCCAAAAAAAGCACAGTGACTCTTAGAATTGACAGCAGGAGGTGTTGGTTGTGTCTGGAGCTGGCGGTTTTAGGCATGGCTGTGTAAGGAGACAATCTGGCCCCTGAGGTATGCTAAAGGAATAAGACCACTAAAATGTGAAGGGAAAGGTGCCAAGTGGAGAGCTATTGCCAGGTCAAGGAGTCAAGTTGGGGAACGAATTACGGTTGGTGATCTTGAGCTGGTAACATCACCTGTCTACACAGTTGTGAGAAAAAAATGGCACATTTATTGTGTCATTTATTCTCACAACTGTCTTTGTGGATGCACCCAGAGAGGCAGGGGAAATTCAACCATGGGTAGAGTGGTTGCCATTGAACATCAAAGAAAAGAACAAGCAAAACAGTGGTTGAAAAGGTAAAGGATGGAACGTGAGACATGATCTAGAAGAGGTGGGATGAAAGTCAACGAGGATCCTGCATCAGATGATTATAGTGAACAGGGTGTTGTAGGAAGCAACCAGTTCAGTGTAGGCAAAGAGACACAAAGGTTGAGGACGTGGATGGGCCTCATGGTCTAGAAAGATAAATACCACAAGATGGAGCATGAGAGAAGAGGAAACTCACAAAATTGTATGGAGGAAGGAAGTTTAATCTGAGGGACTGTCATAGTTGTTAAGTAAAGCTGTACTTTGGGGGCAGAGTGAGTTAGTGGGACCACATTATTGATAAGACTAATGAAAGTCATTTGTAGACGAATGACTTCTCTCTACTATTAAATTCCGTATTACTCTGGTAGAAGATCTGGAATTTTGGGTATGGACACTGGCTTCCTCTTCTCTGGTTCTTGAATGAAATGTGCTCGGTAACGGCAGAAAGGAGAACTTAGAGACAACAATGTTGCCCATCTCCCAGGAAACACTCGAGTAATAGGCAGGTTCATGGCACCTCAAAGAGGCCTCCATCTTAATTCCCTCACATTTTTTTTAAAATTTTACACACAGGACAAAAGTGACTTTGCCTATGTGAATAAATGAAGGATCATAAAATGGAGAGATTATCAATGGGGGCCCAGTGTAATCAAGAGAGTCCTTAAAAAAGGGAAACAGGATGTCCAAACAAAGAGAGAATATTATACTGCTGGCTTTGATGTTGTAAAAAAGGGGCTATGAGCCAAGGAAAGCAGATAACTTCTAGAAGCTGGAGGAGGCAAGGGATTAGCTTCTTCCTCGGGGCCTCAGAAAGGATGCAGCCCTATAGCCATTTCAACTTTGGCTCGTTATGACCCATTTTGGACATAAATTTGTGTTATTTTAAGCCACTAAGCTTATGGCGATTTTTTTTTTTTTTTGTAGTAGCAAAAGGAAAATAACACTTTGAGTTTAAAAGTAATGTTGAAAAAAGTTTCCTCTAGCAGTGGGTGACTGGATTAGTTGGATCCAGGAGAGATGCAGATGCATGTGCCCCCGGGGATACTGAGTAAGATAAATATACCAAGTAAGATAGGGGAAAGTGTAACAGGAACAGAGGAGATGGGTGGACAAGAGGGTAAAATATTAGCAATTATCTTCAGGAGTTACTCTGAGCAAAGAATGGGGAAAAATTAGTACAGCAACCTAGACTATAGTACATACTTAGTATGTGGTTGAAAAATCATTTGTCAGTGTTGACTTTGCTGTGGGTAAGGTGATCCTTTGGAAAGTAGAGACTTCAGAGAATATATTGTCAGCCCCTCCCTGAAGATGGTTTTGTGTGTGTAAAATTGGCTTATGATAAATACAAAGGAAAGCCTTGAAGTGGGGGAAGAATTGATGCAGGAACAGGAATGGGTAGAAGGAAGGCAAGCAGATGACAGGCAGCCTTCTCAACCTGGTCCTACCTGTTTGCAGGGGTGACTGTGCTTATAAAAGCCTCAGAGATTTTTTAGCACCAGCTGAGCATGCTGCTTCATCTCACTTCCAGCGGCCTCCCTGAGTCATTGCCCACTCTTCTGCCCTGCAGCGACTGCCTGAGATCTCTTGGAGATAAATCCCAGTGCTTACTCATCTCCATGTTGCCGGTACCCAGTATAATAGCCAGCAAACACAAAGTGCCCAATAAATTGTCATTAAGTGAATGAACAAAAGGACAGGGTTCTACTCTTCAAAGTTTTAAGGATTCATTGCAATGAGAGTATTATGGGGCAATGAGCAATCCTTTGCTCAGATTTGTGATTCAGCTGAATTGTTTCTGAAAGCGGGTCCAAACCAACTCACCAACTGATGCCAAGCCAGTAAAGGTTCTTGGTGCCTACCATGGTGGAGTCTGATTCAGTAGATCTGGGAAAGGCCCTGGTAGGTGTCTCCTTTACAAGTTCCTCAAGATTCTTTTTTTCAGGCAGGTACATAAATGCATACATTCCTGGTTTGTTCTTTCCCCCAGATGTGCACTTTAATGGATGCCCGGGTCATGCACAGATGATAGATCCTTAAGGTGTTAGAAATTTATAAGTGTTTCATTCATATCTTCATAGACCAAAACTGAGGCCTCATCCAAAAGGATTCAGAGGAGCCAGGCTAGAATTTTTTTTTTAGTTATACATGACAGTAGAATGTATTTTGACAAATCATATATACTTCATACATGGAGTATAACTTCACGTTCTTGTTATTGTACAAGATCTGGCATTCCAATGGTTATGTAGTCATATACAAACATAGGAAAGCTATGTCCAATTCTACTATCTTTTCCATTACAGAGATATTGTGGTCTGAGATGATCAGAGAATGATTCATTGAGAAGTTGGAATCTAAATTAACCTTCGGGCATAGGCAAGATTGGATAAATGGAGGGAAGAAGAACAAGTACAACAAAAACACAGAGTTGGAGACCTTGTAAGAAGCAGTATTAGCATCATTTGGTTTTTCCACTCAAAATACCATTCATGATCTGTATCACTGATTTCTGCATCTCAAATTACTTAAGTGTGTTAAACAATCATCATCATCTATTATCTCCCAGTTTCTGAGGGTCAAGTATTTGGAAGCATTATGTCTGGACTTTCCAGACTTGGGATTTTTATGAGATAGTAGTCAGATGGTGACAGGTGCTATGGTCATGACCCAAGAATTTTGGTCAAGTCCCTAGACTGAGAACACTCAGAAAATGGGGGCTGAAACATCTGGGACTTCCTGGACATCTTTCTCTGTCTCTGTGCTATCACTCCATATGGTCTCCATAGCATGGTGGATCCAGAGTCTTTGGGCTTTTACATGGTGGCTTATTCTCTAAAGACACATGCTCTGAAGCAGTGCACTGGTCAGAAGAGACAGGCGATAAAAGGAGAAGCTAAATTGTGGCACACAAGTAGACTCCAAAGGTGTTTAAATGGACGGATGAATAGATGGGCAAGGGAACAGTGATCTTTGGAAGTGTCTAATTTAACTTTAGCCATATACGAAGAGATTATTCAAGGTTATTTTATGGTAAAAGTTATGGATTTTTCCTACAGAAGGATCACCATAAAAGATATGTTTCAAAAGATATGATTTAGCATGCTCTGTCAGAAGGAAATTAAAAAGTTCTTCAATTCTTTCCAGTTTTCAATTATCTCTGAAGGTCAGGGATCTGATAGATTAAAGAATTCGTTTTGTAGAGTGAATACAGTTTTAGAATCCAAATCAAGATCCATGCTCACCACAACATGCTTGCCATGCAGGCCTTTAATCCTTTTCCTGATCTAGCTTTTTAATTTCGCCAACTTCCTCTCTTATCTCTTCCTTGAGCTTCACAGTCCAACTTTCTGGATTGCTTGCTTTTCTCCAGAAGGCTGAAACTGTTCCATGACTCTTTGCCTCTGTTCCTGGTGATCCCTCTGCTCGAAGTGCTGCCCTGTCCTGCCTTGGCCTCAGCAGCTGCCCCTCCCTGCCTCTGGCTCTAGTACAGGTGCTGCCCCTTGGAATCCTTGGATGCCCGCTTCTGAGGAGCCCACATGCTGAGTTCCTGCATATCTCTCTGTCATTTCTCAGGTCTTACTATTTTCACTGCTAGACTAAGAGCTCCTTAAGAATAGGTCTAGGTCTTAATTATCTCTGCAATGTCCTCAACAAGTACAATTCCTGGCATATAACAATCTATCAGTCAATACTTACTGTGTGTAAGTGAATAAATGCACGTGCCAATGCAGGGAGAAATGTATTATTTCAAACTGTGAATTACCCATTTGTAAAACCCTTTAATTGAACAGTGATGCAGTGGGTTTCAGAAGCATTGGTCAGACTATCTTTTCATGATCAGTACAATGCCAAGATTGAAAAATAAATAGTAGGAAAAAAATTATAGTTTCTGGGCGATAGAAAAGGCTTTTGTCTTTTGAGTCTTTTTTCTCTTTCTTATTGAGAATCCTGTGGAAAAATGAAAGCAAGCTCAGGAAGATTGAATATTTTTCTTTTTATATCAAATACATAGCCCCTTCCAAGTTTTGGCTACTAGGATGATGTCTATCTTTTTCTACTGCAGAAACACTTGCAGAAGTGGAATTCACTCTGGTGGGATGTGAATAATCTCATTTCACTTTACTTCCCCACTGGGATGGGGCCACACACTAATGTAGGCTATGATTCTTCCCTACAGCCAGGGAGGGGCGGAAATGGAACGTGAACCTATGGGCCACACTCATCTCAGTCTCGTGCTGGTCACTGCCATTTGTTTGTGATTTTATTCCATTTTCCCAAGCCTCAGTTTCTTCTTCTCTGATTTGAGAATTACTGCCTCATCACACTCGGCTCAAGAAACGGAAACCACGCTAAAGGTAGAGATGACCTTAACACACACACAGCCTGAATTCTCACAGATGTCAAGCACTTCTTCCCTCCTCTCACATGACCATCCTCAGAAAAGACTGTTCTAGCCACCCATGACAAAGAGGTTGTTTCTGGTTGAACTTTTCTGCTTAGTAAGGATGGGGTAGGGCTCCAGGTATCTTGTGTATATCTTTCTGGCTGGCATGTCAGGCGCACCCATCCACAAGGCTTTGTTTCTTTAACCTCAAGTTATGTAATGTGTAGGTGTAGGGCCCTGGATTCATTTCCACCAGGACCTGTTTCAAAATCGCTGCCGGTTGCTCTAGGGCTCTGAGTGTATGTGTAAGACAGAGAGGCCCATACATGTTCCCCGCTTGAAGCACCAGACCTGAATTAGGTCATTCAACCATTGCATTTTTCAGCATTTCACAAGTCACTGCTATGGCAGCAGGTTAGGGCCACGGAGAATAAAGCAAGAGCAGGTAGTTGCTTAACCTTGCTTTTTCTGTTGGCATGAGAAACATGCTGGCAGGGAAGTGGTGACTCACTCCCTTTGCTGGAATACAACAGAGAGCTCCTAATGACTTTATTTCAAAGGCTACTTTCCCCCACCTTCAGATAATTCCTCTACAACTGAATTTAATCTCTGGAAGTTTAGAACATGCTAGGAAGGGTATAGACCTGTTCTGATCTCTAGGGTACCCTTGGGAAACACACAGGGAATACATAAGTGGTATCCAAGGAACCCTCCCAGAATCTGTGGGAAGTAAAAACAATACTTGATGATTCAAAGATTGGTGGTTGTGCCCAATGATAGTTATTACCTACTATGTGCCAGGCCCTTATTGACATTTTCTCTAATCCTCATTCAACCAGCTTATATTGCAACTGATTCTCAGGAAGGTTCAATAATTTCTCCAAGGTATCAATGCTAATCAGCAGAGAGTTGAGATTCAAATCCAGACACGTTCAGTGTCAAAGTCAGGTGCCTTCCACTATGTCAGGCTGCCTTCCCAGGGTGGAAATGGAATGTCTGACCTGCTATATCATGCATCTCCCTAGAACTTACTGGGACTGTCAGTCATAGTGCCAACCCCTCCTCTCTCTACTACTAGTGGACTGTGTTCTAGCATTCTGGCTCCAGTAAAGTCACACTTGCACTGCAGGAAGCTGAAATAGCATCCATTTAAAACAGTTTCTCTGAGATTCTTTTTCTTCAGTTATTCTTGCTGAGGTCTACTGGTTTCTGTCTTAATTACCCAGATGTAAACTTCAAATACATTATATCTTTCTCCTTTTCCTTTCTTTTTATCATCATCTCCTCCTCCTCCTCCTCCTCCTCCTCCTCCTCCTCCTCCTCCTCCTTCTTTTTTTCTACTTAGGTCAGTTTGGGACAGTTCCTGGATAACGTATACACCATGTGGCACTCAAATAACATCTTGGTTGAATGAATGCAGCAGCTGTACATCCTCAGAATTTTTTTTTTTTTTTTGTACTAGGGATTAAACCCAGGGGTGCTTGACCACTGAGCCTCACCCCCAGGTCTTTTAATTTAATTGAATTTTTAAAATTTTGAGACAGGATTTCACTAAATTGCTGATAGCCTTGCTAAATTGCTAAGGCTGGCTTTGATTCCTGAGCCACTGAGATTACAGGCATGAGCCACACCACCCAGCCTAGAAAGAGAAGTTTTTAAATATTAGCAAGCACCAGCATTGCCTACAGGGTTTTAAGACACTAATAGCTGATCCCAATCCCTAGTTTCTGATTTGGTAGATCTGAAGACATGTCTTATAATTTAAATTTCTAAAATGTTCCTGGATAATGCTAACACTGCTAGTCCAGGGTCACACATTTGGGACACAAAACTAAATTCAAACAGGTCTTCTCTGAATGGAATAGTAAACTGAAGAAATTGTTAGGTGTGGTTACGCCTTCCATGACAGAAGTATGTGTATTCAGAGTTTAACGTCTAAAGTTATAATTGCTCTGCTCCTAAACTTACATATTGCTAGTAATTTGTATATTCTGTCTTTTTGTAGAGACATTTGCCTTTTGCAAAGAAGACACTTTTAATTTTATAGAATTCCAGGCTATCAGTCATGTGAAGGTCAGCTTATTAATTACTTCTCTCATGAATCATGCCACTATTGCATATAGAAAATTATTGCCCTAAGCAAGGTCATCTTGGTTTTTCCTGTGTTATCTTCTAGGATATTACAGTTTTGCTTTTTACATTTAGGTCTCTGATCTACTTTGAGTTAATTTATGTGAAGATTGTACAACTTATCTAGATTCTGTTTTTTTTTTTTTTTTAATTGTTGTTGTTGTTTGTTTGTTTTAGAGGTGGAGGGATGTGGATGTCAAGTTGTTCCAGCACCATTTGTTTAAAAAAAAAAAAAAATCTTTGCTTCATTGTATTGCTCCTTTGTCAAAGATCATTTGGATATGTTTATGTGGCTCTATTTGGGAGCTCTCTGCTCTGTTTTTTTCCTCCTATTTGACAAATCTTTTGCCATGATCACTTTGTCTTGATTACTGTGACTCTATAGCAGTCTTAAAACTGAAAGGCATTAGTCTCCTGACTCTCTTCTTATTCAATGCTGAGTTGGCTATTTTAGACCTTTTGTATGTGTCTCCATTCAAGCTTTAGAATAAATTCATTCGTATTAACAAAACTAATTGCTGAAATTTTGATTGGAATAGCATTAACTCTTTAGATTTATCTAAAGGTCAAATTGGGAAGAAACAGCATCTTGATAATATGGAGTCTTCTTATCCATGAAGATGAAAAACCTCTCTATTTTTTCAGTTCTTTGATATCTTTTATCAGAGTTTTGTAGTGTTTCTCATGTAGATCTTACGCCTATTGGTTAAATTTATAGATACTTCATTTATCGTGTTGCCAATATAAATAAATAGCAATCTGCTTTTAACTTCAAATTATTCCATTCATTACTGGTGTATAGGAAAGCTAGTGCCCCTGGAATATTAACCTCCTATGCCATACCCTCACTGTCCTTGCTTGTCACTTCCAGAAGCTATTTTGCCAACTTTTTTGGATGTCACATGCATGATCATGGTACGGCTTTGAAAAAATTGAGCAAATTTTAATAAAATAGTCTTTAATACTAAAAGTAAAATCATGCATTATATTGCTATAGCAATATGAATGATAATAATGTGGATATTACCTGAAGTGGATTATAACTTGTGATATACTTTATGGTTTCCACATAGAAACTAAAATAGATCTGTCAATAATAGATAATCTGAAAGTAGAAGAGGGGCTATTAGGGACTGAGAAAGGATTGGGGTGGGGGAAGGAGGATGAGCAAGATCAATGCACAATATATGCATGTGTGGAAATGTTATCCTGGAACACACAAATTTGTCCACGAAATACACTTTAATTCAAAAGAAAAGCATGTTTTTTAAAAAAATTCTATCCCATTCTCTATCTCCTGACTTTGTTTACCTCCAATTACACATACATTAGATCATTTCATAGGGATCCATAGCTTCCTGAGAATCTAACATTTTATTTTCAATCTTTTCAATTTGTTTTCTTTTCTTCAGATTTTATAAATTCTATTTATCTAGCTTTATCCTATTTTTCCCTGTCTTTTTTCTTCATTATGTGATAAACTTATGCGGTAAAGTTATTTCAATACCTCTGTTCAGTTCTTTCCTCTTTGTACATGTTGCTTTGTGTCTGCCTCACACAAACATGGCATGGATATCACTAATATTTGGGGTTTTCTCTTTTTGGCTGGGTTATTTCCAAAAATTCTTTATGCAATCACTTTTCAATTGTTTTTATTTCCCTGAATTATGTCACCTTGTTATAAACACTGAATATTTTCTAATTAGAGTACTGGCTACCCTAAGTAGCATTGATTCAGTCTTCCATCAGACTAAAAGCTGAGAACAATGGCTAACTCATCCCATGACATTCTTTTGTCCAACTTTTATACTTCCTGTACAGAATATGCTTGTTTTTATTCATTTTACATTGATTTTAGGTCATTCTTACATTTCTATTCAGTGCATACTTGTATTCAGCAAGGATTTGGGTCCAGAAGGATTATACCAAAAGTATAAGTTTTTACTAGGCATTTTCTTTTATTTTTAACTTTGAAAAAATAAAGATTATTATCCCAAGTGTTACCAAACTCATTTGGAAATTATAGGCCATGAAATACAAAGGACTGGATATAAACCACTCATAAAAGCCAACTTCTCATTCATTTGATAATTTTTTCTATAGTGCTCTCTTGCTAAGGTATATATAAGACACACACACATGCGCACACACACACACACACACACACACACAAGAAATAAAGGTAAACTCTGCACTCTCAGGGAACATGCTGTGAATAAAAAGGACAAGGTAAATCAATAATAACTTAAGTAGGACAGGTCTTCCAAGACAAAGATATGAGGATGGATTATTTGAGAAATCTGTTGCTGTAACACTATAGAAGTTCTCTTTAATAATTAAAAATTTGTTGCTGAGATTTAAAAATCTATAGTAAACATATAAAAAACAATTACTTCCATTTATTTCATTCTTCATTGTGCTTCTCCACATAAGCCTCAATCTAGTGTTTCAGTAACTAACTAATCACTCCTATTGCTTGATTTCACTAACCAAATTCATAGATATCAAATAGTGGTAATTGATAAACATATTCAAAATTATGTGATTTTGAACAATAAGCATGTCTCAAGACGCTTTTTTCAAGAGAGCTGAAAAAAATGTCTCTCCATCAACTTTAATTTGCATTCACAGTTGCCAAACATCCTATTTCCTAGAGCAAAGTTCACAACTATCTCTATTACTTGTCAGTGGCTTTCCATAGCATTCTTGATGCATGAGTTTCCCAATAGTAGATGCAAATGCACCGTGATTTTGAGAATGATCTGAATTCTGAAGGAACATCCCTGTCAACAACAATGACTAATCAAATCTACAAAAATAAATACCAACTACTCCAGACTGCATCTTAAAAAAGTGAAGGTCATAAAAGCAGGATGCCTCTGGCAAAGGTAATGTTTCATATCTGGAAGGAATTATGTTCCCTGAGTTGAGTGTAACATATTAAAAGGTATTTGAAGTCATTTTCATTAAGCAATAGGACTGACCAACCCAAGGTCTTTTTATTGTGTTTGTGTATTTTTTATATCTATCTTGTCAATCAAGAAATTGTGGTTAATGTGAGTTAAAAAGCTCACATTAATACATTGAATCACACATTCTATTCCAATGAATTTATGCTAAGGAAAGTACTCTATAGCAAAGACACAATAAGGGCATGAAATAATTATTATAACATTATGTATTATGGTAATGTAGACACAAGCTGAAGTTCCTAAGTGGCTTACAAATTGTGGTATTCTATGTGGTTTAGGAATAATAATCATGGGGAACCATGGAGATCACCACAAATATTTCCTTGCTGTCCTTGATGATACCTACCATGGAGCCTAGGATGGCCCTGGGGGAACACCAATGATACAGGCACAGAGAAGATTGTATCCAGGGGTATTTAAGTCAGCTACATGGTGGAGGGGATACACCTCAGTTTCCCTTTGAGTCTGCTGTCTCCCCTGACAAGCTGAAGAAGGTCAGAAAAACCAAACAGGTGGGCATGCTTACATTCGTGAATTGAGCCTTGGAAAGTCATAATCATGGGTGGTGGAGTGCATATGATAGCCATGCCCCCTCCACCAAGGAGTTGGTTACCTTACCTTAAGAATATGATTCTCTTGGCTGCCTGAGATGCAGATGCCCAGCAGAGCTGAGCATCAGTTCAGCAGTAGGGGCATGTTGATCTAAATCTCTCTGGAGTAGACTTCACGTAACAAAGTTCTGATCAGAGCTAGACACCAGCTGCTAGAACTTCCCATTTAGAACTTCAATTCAGCCTCACACTGGGAATTTGTCTAATTGTCTGGAGAACACTTCAGTAGATGGTACTTACCCTTACATTCTATATTGCATTGGTGAATGGAGAAGCTGAGAGTCATTTCAACCAGATTCAGCCTCAGCTCACTCCAGCTGGCAGCAGAATAAAGAAGGGTTTGATAACTCTTGACCCTTGCTCTTTCTACAGGTTGCATAGCCTAAGAGAAAACATAAAAAAATTGCAGATTGACATAAGTAGTAAATACCCATTCTTGTCCACAGTTTCAACCACCTCAGTGGAGACAATTATTTCATTTTTCCCCCTTAGCTTTATGAAAGTAAAGTTGAAGTACAATAAAATGCACATATTTGAAGTATGCAGTTTGGTCAGTTTTGACATGTATGTAACCGGTACAATCAATATAAAAAGTATTTCCATTATGTTTCTTTTAAAATTTTAAATCATGCAGGCTGTGTTTCCTGATGGTTTTTAACGTTAGAAATCAATCACCTTAAGATATATAGAACCCCACCCCCACATCTCAACTACTTCAAAATTAAATGGCACACTTACAACTATCTCACAGGTCAAAGAAGAAAGCACAAGAAAAGTAAGTAAACAGTACTTTTAACTAATTGATAATAAAAGTTTAAAATATCAGAATCTCTGGGATAAAACAGTACTCAGATGAACGTTTATAGTTTAAAGTACTTGTTAACAGAAAGAAGCTAGATAAACAATCAAATTATTTTCAAATTAGGTAGTCGGAAGGAAAAAGTAAGAGTAGGAGCAGAAATATGTGAAATAGAAAATAATGTAGCGAAAAGGTGATAAAAATCAAACAATCTAATCAAGAAGAAAGCAAGAACACAAAAATTAATATTAATGGAAAGGGAACTATCAGATGCTGAAAATATATTAAAGCAATATTACAATCGTATGCCAACATATGTGATAGCTTACATAACATACTCTATATTAGAGAAGTAACCATGTGCTACTGAGAAGAAAGTGTATTCAGTCATTGATTGATGAAATACTCTATATATGTGTATTATGTCTAAATTATCCATTGTGCTTTTTTAGTTCTATACTTTCTTTATTTAGTTTGTGTTTGTAGGATCTTTCTAGTGGTGACAGAGCCATGTTAAATTTACTCAGTTTTTCTGTGTTGTGGTCAATTTGATTCTTGAAATTGAGGTGAATTTTTTGTTTGTTTGTTTTGATGTACAGAGATACTGCATTGTTTGGGGCACAAATATTTATGATTGTTATGTTTTGTTGATATATAGTTCCATAAGTAGTATAAAATGGCCTTCTTTGTTCTTTCTGATTAACTTTGGCTTGAAGCCCACTTTATTTGATACGAGGATAGAAAACCCTGCTTATTTATGAGATCTATATGGATGATATGTTTTTTCCTGATCTTTTAACCTTCAGTCTGCAGATGTCTTTGCCTCTGAAGGGAGTCTCTTGAAGACTGCATATTGTTTGGTCTTGTTTTTTAATCCAATATGCCAGTCTATGGCATTTGATTGATGAGTTTAGGCCATTTACATTCAATATTACTACTGAGAAATTATTTTTATTTCCTGTCATTTTGCTTTATTTCTGATTTTTACTTTGAATTATTTTCTCCTTTGACTATTCTTCTAGTGTAGTTCCTCCCTATCTTGTTTTCAAGATTATATATTTTGTATTCATTTCCTGAAACTCTGTCTTCCAAGTGATCTAGTTTGTTGGTGATGTTTTCCATTAAATTCTTAATTTGGTTTATTGATTCCTTCATTTTGAGGATTTTTGCTATATTTTTTTTCAGAATCTCTCTTTCTTGAAATAATCTTTTAATCTTTTTAAAAAATAAAAATCAGTATTTATTTTACTGCTGTATATTAATTGCTGCCTATATCACTGTTATTTATTTATTCATTTTTGTGAAGTGCCAGGTATTTAGTGTGACTCTGGAAGTTTGCAGAATAGATGGTCTCTGATTCTGAGCTACACTTGAAACCCAGGTAAGAGATAAAATATGTTACTCTTCACATTATCATTAGATACCACTTAAACTTTAGATACCACTTAGGTTACAGTTCTCAAAATCATACTTTAACATAAATAATAGCAGAAGCAAAATCCCCAAGCCAAAAACTAGGTCCCAAGTAGAAATAGGCTGTAGCTGAAGACCCACACATGGGCATCAGCTCTTACAGAAACACAGGGAGAAATAACACAAAGACTGTGAACACCACACCTAGGAGAAGCCTCAACAAAGGTCACTCCCATGCCATCTCAGAACATGCAGATTTGTGAAGAGTAACAGAGCAATCACAGAGGCTATCTCCCATATGCCCTGCTATCTATAACACAATTGCCTGGTCTACTAGAAAGATCTCACTCATACGAGACATACATTCAAAGTGGGATCTTCAAACTCTGACATAATACACACTGTGTCCAAGTGCATTAGTCATCACTGAAGAAAAAGTTAGTCAGCTTTCCATCACTGTGACTAAAATACCTAAAAAGAACAACTTAGAAGAGGAAAACTTTACTTTAGATTCATGATATCAGAGATCTCAGTTCATGGTCAGTAAACTCCATCACTTTGGGTCTGAGGTAAAACACAACATAATGGAAGGAGGTCCTGACAGAGGAAAGCTGTTCAACTCATGACAGATGGGAAATAGAGAGATTGAGGGGACAAAATACAAACACCAAAGACATGCCTCCAGTTCCCTGCTTCCTCCAGCTATATCCTACATGCCTACAGTAACCCCTCAGTTCAGTGGTCCCCACAATTATTAATTCATCAACTGACTTATTTCACTTATTAGGTTAGAGTTCTCAAAATCATTTCACCTCTGAATATTTAAGCATTGTGTCACACATGAGTATTTTGGGGGGACACCTCATATTCAAATTAAAACAACCTACATGGAAATATATTAAACAATTCACATCAATTGATATCCAAGAACACATCATCTTCAGAAGTTTGTGCTTTAAAAATTCTTTACATAAAACTAGAAGGGAAATCCAACAAAATATTTTGGCAAATTTCAACATATAAATACAATAGAAACGGAAAAAAACAAGGTAACATGACACCTCCTAAGACTCATTATTTGCCAGCAATTGACTCCAAATATATTAAAGTGGATTAACTACCCAATAAATAATTTTTAAAAGATCAATTATTTAAAGAGAACACAAAAGAGCATCCATACACATTAGGGAAGACAGTATAGGATAATATGAGAAATTTAATAAAGATATAGAAATATTGAAACAGAAATCCTGGAAATAAAATGCATAATATATCAAGTTGAAAATCACACTAATAGAGTAAGTTCGAGTAGAATACTAAATTTCAGAGCTTGAAGAAAAAGTGGATGAACTTGTACATTCAGATAGTATTAAAGAAAAAAAAACAAATTAGAATATCTAAGAACCCTGGGACGACATTAGGAGACCTAAATTCAGGCTCATAGGTACTGAGGGAAGAGCAGATACAGACTAATGATGCTGGTAACCTTCTCAATGAAATAGTGACAACTAATTTTCTGAACCTTGAGAATGAGATGGACTTCCAAACACTCCAATCATTTAGGGAAAAAACTCTCCATGACACATTTTAGGTAAGATGCCCCCAATCCAGAACAATTTAAAAAATTTAAAAACTACAAGAGAAAAATGCTAGATCCAATCATATTAACAGAAGATTCATCAGTAGAAATCCCAAAGTTCATGAGAACTTTGATTGTATTTGAAGTTCTGTGAGAAAATAACTTTCAATCTAGATTCCTATATCAAACAAAGCTATCTTTCAGAATCAAAGCAGTAATAAGAAATTTCCAAGATAAACATAAACTAAAGGAATTCATGACTATTAATTCAGCATTGCAGAAGATACTTACAGGAATCCCATACACATAAGAAGATTTAACAACAACCATAAAAAGAAAAAAGACAGTGAAGAAGGAAAGAATAAATCTTACTAGAAGATCATATAAGCAAATGAGAATTAGAATTGAACCAAATATTAAAAACATATTAGAAAATGACAATATGTGATACATACCTATGGATAATAATACTGAATGTAAATGATCTCAATTCTCCATTGAATGCATAGACTAGCAAGTTTGATTTAAAAAAAAAAATAAGACTCTATATTGCCTGCCAGATAAACACCTCATTGGCAAAGACTCCACAGACTGAAAGTGAAAGGGTGTCAGATGATATTTACTGCAAATGGAGACCAAAAGAAGCAGAAATGATTACTCTGATGCCCAACAAAGCAGACTTCAAGACAAAATTAGTCATCAGAAGAGATGAAGTAAGTTACAACATACTGGTAAAGGTAACCATCCAACAATTGGATATAATGATGCAAATATCTATGCCTTTAACTTCAATGACCCTAATTACACAAAACAAGCACTACCTCACATAAAGGATCTGACAGACCCCAATATCTGATTTCAACATATCTTTCTCACTAAGAGATAAGTCACATAGACATAGAGTCAATGAATATATAACAAAGCTAAAACATACTATAGATCAAAGGGATTAATGAACATCTGATTATTTCATTCAACAACAGCTGAATACACTTTCTTTGTAGCTGTTCATGGAACTGTCTCCAAAATAAATCATATTTTGTATCATAAAGCAAGTCTATCTTGGCAAGCATAAAAAAGTTGAAATATTTCTTTGTATCTCATCAGAATACAATAGAATGAAATTAAAAAGCAATGTGAAGGAAAACTAGAGAAGTTTTACAAACAAATGCAGATTAAATAACATACTTTTGAATGCTTAGTGGGACATCAAAGAAGTCAGAGGAGAAATTTAAAAATTCTTAGAATTGTGAAAATATAAATACATCATACCAGTCTCTGGGACACTGCAAAGGTATTATAAAGAGGAAAGTTTATAACTATTACAACCTACATAAGTGGCTTTAAAAGATCCCAAATAAATATTCTAATGATGCATCTCAAGTCCTTAGACAAACAAGAAAAAAAATTCCCAAAACCTGTAGAACAAAAGAAATAAAGATCTGTGCTTATATTCATGAAATAGAAAATTTAAAAAAATCAATGAAATAAAGAGTCGTTTTTTGAAATAATAAACATGGTTTGTAAAACTTTTGGTCAAACGAATCAAAATAATACTCAAGAGAGAACACCCCAATTAATAACATAAAAGATGAAAAGGAAGATATTACAACTTTAGTCCAAAGAATCATTTGAGACTATGTTTAAAATGTATATCCCAATAGATTGGTAAAATTTCTAGAAACCTACAACCTACCAAAATTGAACCAAGAGAATATAGAAAAAACATAAACATACCAGTAATAAGCAATGATATTGAAGAAAAGTAAAAAGGCCTTACACTGAAGAAAAGCACAGAACCAGATGGATTCTGAATTCTGAATTTTACTGGATCTTTAAAGAAGAGCTAACACCAATGCTCCTAAAATTATTCCAGGAATCAGAAAGAAAGGTAATGCTTCCAAACACTTCCTACAAAGCTAGTAGCACTGCAATATCAAAACCAGATAACATCATTTTAATGGAAGAAAACTGCAAACCAAGATCCTTGATAAACCTACATGCAGAAATCCTCAATAAAATATTAGCAAACCAAATCAAATAACACATTAAAAAAGAGCAAACACCTGATCAGTTTGGTTTCATGACATGAATGCAAGGAGGATTCAACATATGCAGAACAACAGACATAATATAACACATGAGTAGAACTAGGGACAAAAATCACGCTATTCTCTCAAAAGATGCAGAAACAAGCTTTGACAAATTTCCACACTCATTTGTGATAAAATTACTGAGCAAACTAAGAATAGAAGAAACTTACCTCAATATTATGAAGACTATATATGACAAATCCAAAGCCAACATAATATAGAATGGGGGAAAACTGGAAGTATTTTCTATAAAATTAGAAACAAGACAAGGGTGTCTACTTTCACCACTCCTGTTCAATATAGAACTTAAAAACTTAACCAGAGCAATTAAGTAAGAGCAGAAAATACAAGTAATTTAAATAGGAAAGGAAGAAGTGAAATTATTCCCGTTCTCAGGTAATATGATGCTAAACTCAGAACATTCTAAAAGTTCCACCAGAAGACTTCTGCACCTGATAAATCCAGCAAAGTAGGAGGATACAAAACTTATATATATACATATATATGTGCATATGCCACAATGCCACCCACTATTCTGTATAATTCATACACACCAACAATAAAAATTATAATCATGAAAATTGTGAAAGCATGAGAAAATGTTTGCAAGACAATACAAAGGGGAAAATAGGAAAACATACCAAAATATACACACTGGGGTTGCAATTATGTAAAATGGGATTAAATCTAAAAACTAAGATTCAAGTAAACCAGGATAGTAGCATGTCTAGAGTTACCTACTTAATGCTGTTGATTTATATTTAGGAAGAAAGTGAGAAAAAAAATGTTTAAAACCAGATTTTGGAGGAAAAGTAATTTTTCCCTCTATAAAATATGCCATATAGAGCAAAGTAAATGTTTCAGTATTAAGGAAAACAATGCATGGTCAGTGTAAAAGTCTCTTGATGACCGATGATGTTTAATTCTGTCACCACTATCTCTGTACTGCGACAGGAAAAGACTCATCCTGGTGTTCTAGAAATCAAAATACTTGGTACAAACGGTTAGTTCTCCAGACACCTGGTTGGAAATGAGGCATCTCAGCCAAGTCTCCAGTAACCTCCGAGGAGAGTGAACTCACTCCAGCAAACGTCATGGCTAGAGCCCTGCACAGTTGGCCTGCTGGAGTCCTGTGGCATGCTCTCAGGAATTCAGTCATTCCCCAGGGGCAGCTAAGACACAGCAGCATAATGAGAAACAGGACTGGAGCATCCTAGGCTCCCACGTTGTTGTTTTTCTGGATGTTGAAGAAAACAAGAAAAACGTTGATTTCTGATGTGATTTTTTTCCTCACAGGTTTCAGGTATCAAGTGTCTGAGTGTCCCCAGTATTTCAGGTTGTGGAGATCACCTTGTCCTTTTTTTCTTCAAAAACAATCAACTCAAGACTTGAGAGTCCCTGTAGAAGTTGCCCCAAAGTTCTCCCCTTCCTAATATAACCCTTCCCCAGCCATTTCTGAGATTCTCAGGAGGACAGTAAATTTTCAGGAATTACACTTCCAATCACCATTGTTCCCATTTTCTCTGATATTTTTCCTTCCTGCTCTTTTACTTCATTGTACTAGAACCCCTTTTTATCTTGTAGAAGTTAAGTTTTCTACTATTTCCAGAAGATTAACTGACATTTTGAAGCATGAAACATCCTGCAGGCCTTCACAACACATCACTTAACATTGGCTCTTAGAGGGTTCAGTTTCTCTGCTTCTGTCTCAGTGCAGTTTTGGGTATTTCCTTGGTGACTACCATTTCTTCTCGGTTGCAGCTTTCTGCAATCTTCATAGTACACATATAAAGCAAAATTTTTCATATCTGTGGTTGTACACAAATCAGAGTCACACCATTAGTATCTTCATACATATACTTAGGGTAATGATGTCCATCTCATTCCACTGTCTTTCCTACCCCCCATGACCCCTCCCTTCTCCTTCCTCCCCTTTGCTCTATCTAGAGTTCATCTAATCCTCCCATGTCCCCCAACCCCCAACCACATTATGAATCAGCATCCTTAAATCAGAGAAAACATTTGGCATTTGTTTTGGGGGGATTGGCTAACTTCACTTAGCATTATCCTCCAACTCCATCCATTTACCTGCAAATGCCATGGTTTTATTCTGTTTTAATGCTTAATAATATTCCATTGTGTATATATGCCACATTTTCTTTATCTATTCATCTATTGAAGGGCATCTAGGTTGGTTCTACAGTTAGCTATTGTGAATTGTGCTGCTATAAACATCGATATGCTCTCTCTCTTTCTCTCTTTTTTTCTATCTCCTTTTAGTTTCTACATTTCCTTTCCATATGGGGCCTTTTCAACCCACCTACTTGGATTCACTCCAAAAGTTGAAGTTCTCATGTCAATTTTACAGAACAATTTTGATTTTTTATTACCTCCAGCATCTCTAAGATCATTTCCTGAAGTCTCCTAAATATATAATTGGCTGAGAATTTACCAATCATCAAGTGTTGAAGATTTTTTTGTTTGATCATTTTCCCCAAGTCCATTTCCTTTTGTATTTTATTATGGGTAGCAAGAAGAAACCAAGAAGAACCTTTAGTGGTTTGCTTGGGAATTTCCTCAGAAGGACATACAGGTTCATTAGTTACAGCACCACTTTCCCTATGACTTCAGGACACAGTTCTGCTGAATATTCTGCTGCTGCAGAGTGACGTTCCCTCTTTCCTCCATTTTCCAATAACATTTCCACCTAAGTCCCACCAACAGGGCCTCTGAACATTTGTATTTCTGCCCCTGGTCTGTACATGGCCAGCTCATCTCTAAGATGGGATACAATTTTTCTCTCTGGCTCCTCATTTGCTTCTGAGTCTGTACTAACAGGTTCATTAACACTCATATTTATACTAACAATCTGTTCAAGAGAATCCAGCCTATTTTTTTCCTTCATCATAGTACTCAAAACTTCCTGCCTCTGCTCATTGGCCAATTCTGAAACCATAGGTATATTTTTAGGAATTTGTTAAAGCAGCACCCAGCTTCTAGGTTTAAGAATCTGTATTAGGATTCTAGTGCTACTGCAAGAAATGAATGCAAACTTTGTGTTTTAAACTGACACACAAGCATTATGTTATCAGTCTATGGGTTAGAAATCTGATATGGGTCTCACTGGGCTAAACATAAGTTGTTAAGCTGCTGAGAGCCCTGTTTCCTTCTGGAGCTCCTCAGAGAATCCCTTTATTTGCCTTTTCCAGTTTCTAAGATTGCTGGCAGCCTCCTCTTCTGAACCAGCAGTGCTTGGAGAGGGCTTTCTCATGCTGCGTCACTTTGACACTGACTCTTGTGCTTATCTTTCATTTGTAAGGACTGCTGTGGTTACACTGGGACCATGGGGGATAATAGAAGATAATATCACCAACTCCAGGTCAGCTGATTAATAATCAGTTTTAATTTCAAGCACAACCTGAATTTACCTTTGCCTTTAATTCACTGGCCATGTAACAACATATCCACAGGTCCTGGGCATTAGAATATAGAAGCCATCATTTGGCTTACTATACTAACTGTTGCACAATTTCTAGCAAATTCTCAATGTCTAATAATAAATACTTGATAAATGTAAATTGAATACCTATGCATCTGAGGTTAAGCATTGCAAATGCGATAGAGAATTAAAAATATATGTATCTTGTCTTCATGAAGTTTACAGTCTAGCAAAAGATTTGGTCTAGCAAGAGATGGTAGAGCACATCTGAATACTAGCAACTAGAGAGGCTGAGGCAGGAGGATTGCAAGTTCAAGGCCAGCTTCAGCAACTAAGCAAGACCCTGTCTCAAAAAGAGTGGGAGGATGTTTGGGGATGTAGCTTAGTGGTTAAATGCCACTGGGTTCAGTTCTCAATACACACACACACACACACACACACACACATAATTTAAACACACTGAAGTTAAGCTTTTGGTGGCAAAACATACAGAGAAGGTGCATATTCTATGAAAGGTTGCTGAGAGGAACATTTGAAAAGGAGGAAATATCTGATCCACTTAAAGGATGAATTAGAAAAGGAGGGCCAGATTTATGAAAGAGGAAATAAAAGAAAATTCGAGCTAAATAATTGGCAAAAGGGTACAAAAGTGGTGAAAAGAAATTCTGTCCAAGCCATCATTAGCAAGAGCCTTTAAATTGCATTAAATAATTTAGTCTATTTGGTACACAATGTGGACCACTTGCGTAGGTTTTAATCTTTGAAATCAGGTGAACAGATTATCATTTCAGAATTGTCTCTTTAGATGTACACTAGGGAACCTATTGAAAATGCCTGTTATATGGAAAATAATTAAAATATGGGAAATTATTTATGAGTGTAAATTTAGAAATCCAATACAAAGTAACTTATAAGTGGAACTAAACAATAATGAAGGTACTTCATGCCAAACCTTGTTGAATTGAACTTTAAATCAGAATTACATTTTTGGGGGGTGCGCAAAGCTTGTTTTAGAAAAGAACAGTTGAAAATCCATAAGGTCATTATCTGGGACTAGGAAAAGTGAATGAGGAGAAACACAACGAAGTTGAGTTGAGCAAGAGAGGCTTCAAGGAAAGACACTTCCCTCCTTCCTGGGTGTGCTGTTAACTGACAGGTTAATGACAGGCATTCTCTTCTGGGATTATCTAAGATGCAGGCAGGTGCTTTACCCAAGGTCATGCTCTGGCCTGAGACAGCCCACCTCCAATGACTAGTCCAGGTAGGGTGCATAGACACACACATTTTGCCCCTATTCGGGACAACCCAGCTTGGTCTTTTCAGCTCCAGAGTTCCCTATGTGTCTGGTGGGGTCTCCTGTGAAGCTGGTGTTGCTGTTCAGTCTCTCCCTCTGCTCAGCCCTGCTCCCTTTCCATCTCTTACAGAAGTGTGGATACGAGGGTGCTCCCTAGGAAACATTTGGCACACTAAATTAGGAAATAAGTATACAATGGTGAGATTCAACAAAGCCAAAAGGTGACTCACTAAAAGATCAAGAAAATGCAGAAATGCTTGCCAAATTTGGTTTAAAACTGAAAAGAGGTTATTTAAAAAATTATGAATATAATGGGGCCATATATTAAGAGTAAACTTTGTATCAATGAATATGAACGCATTGATTAAAATAAGGAAGATTCTTATAGATTTAAAGTTTGCCAAATTTGACTCAAAAAGAAATTTAAAAACTTTATCATTTCTATAAAAATTAAAGAACTCAAACTGATAATTTACAATCTCATTACAACAAAAACACTGGGTCAGATGGTTTTCTGGATAAGTTTTATCAGATGTTCAAAGAATAAATAATTCTCATGTTAATTAAACTCCTCCAGGATATATAAAGGGAATGCTTCCAAACTCAATTTCTGAGACTAGAACAATCTTGATAACAAAACCTGGTAAAACTAAATACAAAATAAATACAATTACAAGCCAAATCACTTTTGAATTCAGCTATAAAAGCTAAACAAAACACCAGCCTATCTAATCCAGTAGCATATCAAAATGAGAACATCTCATGACCCAATTCTGTACCTAAGGTAATCAAGATTGGTCTATCATTAAAAAATCAGTGTAAATGATTTACCGTGATAATAGAGTAAAGGATAAATCCTGTGATCTCAGCTGATACAGAATATCATTTGAAAATTTTCAACACCCATTTAAGACAAACTTCACAAACTACAAAAGAGAACATTCACAACTTAATAAAGGACATTTACTAAAATCCAACACAAACATCAGGTTAAGAATTGTTTTTTAAAAAATCTATAAAAGACAATTATGTCTTAGGATGGTGGCCTGTGTTTTGGTGGCACTAGACAGAAAAAGATATAAAGCAATTATTATCTTGAAGCAGGATCCTATCTCATCACACACATTTTTGGGGATGCACCTCACCTAGGGCTTTGCACATAAAAGAAAATGTCTCAAACATGCATATTGACCTATGGATAAAGAATGTCATGAGAATTGCCACCATTTCAGAGTAGTGTGTTTTGGAAATTCTAACAGTCTTCAGAAGATTCTTGCTTGAAGATATCCTCTGTTCTCAATCTATCCAAGAATGCACTATACCAATTATTGTGTTTTTTATATTCAGCTACCAAAAGATCTTCTTTGTCCTAAAACGTAAATTAGAGTTTTTTCAGTATAAATTTGTAAATACATTTTTTTAATTAGCACTCATAATAAAAGATTGCTCTAGCCATATAAATTTTCTTCTAGTGATTAACAAATATTGGGAACCCATATAACCTTAAAGGACAATACAAGAAAGAGTAGGAAAATCACTTTTTAAGGCAGGAAGTTTCTAAGCTTTGACCCTGCATTGTTAAACAGGGATGTGACCTTGGATGAGATTCAAAATTTGGGGTCCCTATTTTCTACTGGGAAAAGTGCTACATGACTTACTCATTCATTCAACTTAAGAACTTATGTGTCAGACATTTTGTTCCTGTGCTTGTTACATAGGAGTTGGGGATAGGCAGTGATAGGCAATATGAAAGTGTATTTTGAGTCTCCACTTGCTGTACAGGGGTTCAGGGAAAGAGAGAATTCAATAGTCACTGATTTTCTAAATAAGTCTTGTTTCCTAGGTGCTGGCACAATGGTGGGTCCTCAAGGGTATTGGCAAGAATAGAGCTAATTACTAAAGGCAACATCAGGATCTCACGCTTTCTTTGCAATACAGTAATACCTTGATTAGATAGGATGGTATTTTGTTTAGCTTTTTCAGCTCAATTCAAAAGTGGAGAGAAGGATGAATGCTAGTCTGCCAAAATTGTTCATATGACCTTGATGAAGTTACCCAACTGTCATCTGATGGGATCCTAAGATTGGACCAGAACAAACCCATGAGTGGAAGGAATTTATCTGGAATGTGAGAAGAAGAGAGGGGCAGAGGAAATTGAGCCAGAGAAAGGGCAAAGCAATGAAGAGTGTCTGCATGAGCCATCGTGCCAATGTGGGCCTCTGGCACTCAGTCCTTCTGGGGGTCATCTGAGTAAATATGTAAACTTATCTCAGATTTGTCCTGCCCAGAGACAGACCAGCCCAAATTCTTATCCTTTATTCTGTTCTCACTGTGTGAGAGGTGTCCCTGTCCATTCTGGGCTTCCATGCCTGTGGACTGAGAAGTACTTGACATGAGATATTGTGGGCTTCAGGTGACCTCAGCACTGGTCTTTGGGGATGTGGGACTGGAATCCACTGCATCTGCTATAGTAATTAATCTCATTCTTGACTTCCTGATTTGTAATACAAAATATAATTTGTACCATAGGGGGCAGTTGTGGGCATTTATTTTTTTTCCTATCCATTTTTTAAGAAGAAATGTTTTCTTTAAATGCTTTAGAGTAGGGGTGGAGACCAATGAAAATATGCAGCTGTTTGGTTCTCATAGCACATAAATCCTGTGACCTGGGAAGCAGGAGTCATAAACCTGCCTTGCCTTTATAATCTCCTTTGAGGAGGATCCAGGATTTTGATAGGGACCTGATGAAAGAGGCCAAGTAGAAAAGTTTGGGTTCAGGGCAAATGTTTACTTAACTGACACTTCAAACGCATTTACTGGAGAAAGAAGTTAGGTGAATCAACATCCCTCACCCATATCAGAATCATAGCCTGCGGCACTGAATTCTGTTGTGCCTTTGCTAACCCAGGGCCCACATGTTTGACATCTGCTTGAGAAGTTCCAGGGCTGCCTTTCTCATCCTGGTGTAGGAAGAGCCATATGAGGTGGCGTTAGTGAAAAGCAGTGGTTCTCAGACTGGAGAGTCCCATGGGATCACCTGGAAGGCTTTAGTAAAACACAGCTTGTTGGTTCCACCTGAGTTTCTGATTCAGTAAGTAGGAAATGGGACTCCAGAATTGACAGCTCCATTATGAACTCAGGTGATGCAGATGTTGCTGATCTAGGAACCACATTTTGAGAACTAGTGGTTTTAGAGGAAGCTAGAACCTTATGAATGCATTAAAGGCATGGGTGGGAGTCACTATGTGCACCACTGAGGGTTGGGGAATGAACGTAAGAGGGTCCAGATCCAGGTCAGCTTCTTTGTGGTCTTTGGAGATGTCACTGTTGGTTCATCCTCAAAATGTTTGCTTCTATTTACTTTCCATTCTGTACTTCCCCCCATTCTTATCCCATCATAAACACAGGAATCACCCTTTCTTCAAATCAGACTAGCCTTCCAAAACAGGTGTGTGCTTCCATAGAAAGGGTGAAAAAAGCTAGATTTTGCACAGAAGAAGATAAAGGACAAAAAGAGGAGGGGAAGAGAAGGAGAAAGGGAATGAGTAAAAAGGAAAGAGAAAGAATAGGCAATAAATGATGTTGTGGACATTTGGCCCAATGTCTATGCTGCCTGCATGTTTTCGTATATTTAAAAATGTTGAATCCTTGCAAATACTCTGCAAGACCTGTTATCATCTCCACAAGGAAACTGAAACTTAAATAGATCCCGAAACCTGCCCAAGTGTATGGATTCAAACCCAAAAGGCTTCAATTACAAATCTAGTAAAATTTCTACAGTTCTCTATCCTCAGGAAAATTGTGTTGATATGGAGAGTTTACATGAAACTGGGAAGCAAAGTCATGAACCTTTTTCCTGAGTATCTGGATTTGAAGTTAGTCCAGGAGTGCTTTTAGATTGTGAAAATTTGTGCTGTAAATGGGTAATAATGAGTGTAATGCATTCCACTATTGTCATGTATGTAAAAATAAATTAATTAATTAAAAAAAGATAATGCTAAGTCATCTTCTTATCTTTGTATCTGCCAATCTCCCTGCCTAAGAATAAGACCCACTCTATTCTACATAGAAGCCACTATATTGTGAATATCCCAGGATTAGTATTTCTTTTCTTTGGGGGCCCAGGTGTTTCAGGGATTTAATTCAGGGGTACTCAGCCACTGAGCCACACCCCAGCCCTATTTTGTATTTTATTTAGAGACAAAGTCTCTCTGAGTTGCTTAGGGCCTCACTTTTGCTGAGGCTGACTTTGTACTCACAATCCTCCTGTTTCAGCCTTCTGAGCCACTAGGATTACAGATGTGCACCACCATGCCTGGCCAGGAATAGTAGTTCTGATCCTGGAAGTGACTCCTTGATACATAGTTTTTTAGAATGATAAGGATTAGCCCAGGGAGGTGGACTTGGGGCCACAGGCTTGATTAAAGGAGAAGTCTGTGAGGACCTCACTGTCCGCATGGGGCCATGACAGGGCCCAACAACTGGATTGTGTTCAATCGAGAGAAATCCTTCAGTATCCCAGTAGAAAGTGCCGGTTGAATGGCAAAATCATTGGTGATTTTAGGATAGTTGGTACTTTTTTCCAATTTTCCAAATCTACAAAAATGCTTCTAAATTTATCCATTTCAGTATGGCAATAATTGCCATTATTAAATTTAACCTGAAAATATGTAGGGTTTAAAAGAATGAGAGGTACAAGAAAGACAGCTTTCACTGAAAGATAAGGATGATTCCTATGGTTGAATTATTATCCAGATACCAGTGGTCTTGCCCAGGTATCCTGATACCTCTTGGGTGGTATTACATCTGATGATTCTGGACAAACATTTAGAGAACATATTGTGGGGAAACAGGCAGTGGGGATGGTTAAGTGCTGGGTTCTCTCTAGGCAGAGTGGTTGAAAGATTAGGATCTGGGACAAGATGGAAGTCCAGTGAAGGATCTGTCGCAATGATTTGGAGTACTTAAGTAATTTAGATTCAGCAGCATCCTGCTTAACACAGAGAATAGACATCTGTCCACCATTGCATGGGTTCAAACGGAAACCAGACTGAAGCAAGAAAAGGCCTCTCTGAACTTACAGATAGACACAGACCACGTGTAACTTTTCAGGATCAAGATGCTTTTTCTAAATACAAACCAAAACCAACTTTGAAAAATAAATCATGAATGTATTCAAATATATAGTTCCTGACTTGGGCCAAAAGGGAAATAACAGGGCATAGAAGGAAACAGGAAGAGGTAGGATCAACAATGTCATTTGTTTGAAGCTTATTTGCAAAGAGAAAAAGAGATTTGACTATGAAGTCCCTCACACTCGTGAGATAGAACACCGACCTTATAAAATTGCATAATCTGAGCTTGCTCTGCTAAAATTTTTGTCTGTACCCACATCATGACTTATTAAAATTATCTTAGAAGATGTAGAATACTGTGCACTGATAGGAGAGTGATGTTTAATGAAGAGCTTAAAACAATCCAGCACTTCCTCAATGAAAGAATTTAAACATTGAAATCAACTTGTGCATAAAAGGAATTTGTCATTTGAAGCCTTGTCTCCTCTTTCCTAGGAAGCATTCTGGATGAAAATTTGTCATCTGAGATCTTATGAGTGTGTGTGTGTGTGTGTGTGTGTGTGTGTGTGTGTGTGACACCTACGTGTGTGGGCATGGGAGTGCGCTTCTGCATGAACTAGCAGGTAGGGCAAAAAGAAAAAAAAAAGTTTTAAAAGCTGAATCTTAAGAAGCTCAAAGAGGCACCAACCAGGAACCCCAATCAAGTTATAAGAAAGGAACTATGAAAGGGTACAAAGCCCCAAACCTCAAACCTCAAACCTAGGGAATGGAGAAGAAAGAGAACTACAGCTCAGTGTGTAGTGACAGTGACGGGCTGTGGAAGCAGGGACACCTTAGTCCCTGTCTGCGTCACTTACAGGTCATATTGACTGAGGGAAAGGAGTGCATTCCTTTTCTTATTTTATTGGTAAAAATAAGAAGATAGTGCCTACAGTTTGTGCAGTTACTGTGAGATAGAACTGAGATGGTACATGTAGAATAGTTTGCACAATTCTTGGCATCTAAGTGTCTAATAAATGCAGGCTAGGGTTATTAGTGGAGTAAACGTATATATTTCTAGGCAAATGAAAACTAAATCCATTCTGTGAACTTCAAGTGACACTCAGTATATAAGCTACATCGGCCTGTGCTAAAAGACTCTATCTGTATACTGTCAATGTAAAGTTTAAATGAAATCATTCACTCTCTCTCTCTCTCTCACACACACACACACACACACTTGCATGACCATCATGTGACACAATTGTCTTATCATGTCACAAAGATGTAAGTCACAAAATGAAAAATAATGAATGGATAAAAAACACCAAAAAAAAAATGTCCAGAGAAAATAAAATTGAATAGCACTTTTTTGCAAAATACAACATTGACTTTTTTCTTTTAACAATAAATCCTAGTAATGCTAAGAATGCATTAAAGTAAGTTGGGTAAGTAAGTTCTTCATTACTGTGGGTAATATAGATGACACGCTTTGGAAAGTCATTTGAAAGTATGTAATAAATGAGAGCTTTTAGGTATTCAAAATCTCCATCCAAGAATTCCATTTGTGAGGACAATCTATGAAAATAATTTAAAATACATAGGAAAATATACAAATGTGCTTCTCTGTCATATTTCTTCCAATAATAAAGAATGGAAAGCCAAATAGTTAACAGGAGAAACGGTTGCTTATGTAATTTCTGCTTTGGCACATTTACTCAATGAAATCTTATACAGCTATTAAAGATAATGTCAATAAATAGTTTAAAATAATGCATTAAAACTTGTAAAGTCATGTTACGGACAAAAGCAGGATATGAATTTGTTTAAACAGTAAGCTTCACAGTATATAAAACAACCTATTAAAAACTAAAAACCTACTGATTTAATAGTGATTATTTGAGAATGCTAATTAATTTTCTTTATGTTATTTCAATTATTTTTAGTAACAAGCATCAATTTTTTATTATAGTGATAAGAGTCCAGTGAAATATTCTTTGAACATTCCAATCAGCAAATTCTCTAGTAAAAGGGTAGCAAACAATAACCTCTGGGTCAAATCCAACCTGCCACTGCTTTTTTAAATAAACTTTTATTAGAACAGAACTACACTCATTGATTTATTTATGTATCATTTACCACTGCTTGTGCACTAATATGGTAGAGTCTAGCAGGTGTGATAGAGAACATATGGACCAAAAAATATTTACTCTCTGACTCCTTACAGAGGACATTTGCCAACTTCAGATCTAAAATATTGCACCCTAAAGATCTGACATAACCTAACAGCTTGAAAGTTAATACCATTTAAGCCAGGGAAACATTTCAACATCCTGATAGAAAGTGTCTGTCAAATGATAAAATTGCTGGTGATTTTTGAGGTGGTAGTGTTTTCTTTCCAATTTTATAAATTCTACACAGGTAACTATAGATTTCTCATTTAGAAGGGACTAGTGGCAATATATACTATTATTACATTCATGCTGGCAATATGTGGAGTTAATAAAAAGAATGCAAGAATGGTAAGGGAGGACAACTTCAGCTTTGAAAGGTAAGGATGATTCCTAGTGGCTGACTTAACTGGATATGGGATGGTCTTGCTCAGGCATCCGGCTATTTCTTGGGTGATATTAAATTTAGTGCGAATATTTGGAAAACATATTTATGGGAAAATAGGCACAAGGGCTGAGAAAGTGCTGCGTTCTTGCCGCTTGGAGAACCTGAGATCTGGGGCAAGATGGGAGTCAAGTAATGGATCTGCCATACTCATTTGGAAGACCCAGGTCATTGAACATTGCTAACAACCCCAACTTTATTCTATACCATCTATTTATCAATCCAAGGACACGGAGCTCATTCTTCGCTAAGACAGACAAACCCATAGATGTTCTTGCTTATGAGTAACAAAAAGATAACCTGATATTTTTTTGTACCCAATAACTCTTAACATCGTTTTGAAAAATTTCAGATTTCCCTCCTCAATTGTCATGATGAACCAGCATCATCTCCTGCCTCCGGCAGCTCAGCCTGTGGAACATGCACTGGGACTTGGAGATGTGGCAAGAAGGACATGTGTTCCCTCTCTGTTGGTATCTCTGTCTTTTCAGTATCAGCTGTTGCTCTTCACAACCCTGTTCTGGGAAGTATCTGATGGTTGGCTTTCTTGTAGGGTCAGCATGAGCTCTTTTGCAGTCCTTGTAGGGCCTTCTACAGATGCCCAGAATAAGGTACAGCAATGGCTCTCTTTTTTATTCCTCTGTCCATCTGTTTTCTGTATATCTTACAGCTTTGATGATGTGGTCTCTGACCTTAGCCCACCATCAAAAGTGGATCTATGAATCCAAGTAAGACTCCCTTCCTAGTGTTCATCAGATCTGTGAGAATTCACATATGCTGCCTCACTAACTGGTAGGCATTTAGGTTGCTTTCTCTGTCCCTTCTCACTGTTTGCTTCCCACCTGCACAGGTGGGTGCTAGTTAGTTAAAATGTACTCTAAGAAGTCCAGTCCTGGAGAATGCAAGCTACCCAGGTAGGTCTCCAATATTTGTGTGTGATTCCTTTGGAGCCACACCCATCTCTTGGCTTTAGTTTTCTAAAGCCAAGAGAACTTCCCTGTGTGTAGGAGAACTTCCTTGTGTGTAGGAGAACTTCCCTGTGCATATGCTACTAGTCCAACAACTCATTACATGGACAAATTTCTTCCTCTATTTTTCACTTGAAATGTCTTTTTACATTGATTGACATGGAGGTGAGTGGATGACTGGGCTGAAGGTGAGAAAGAGATGAAATGCTAGAGGTCTCTTAATAAATACCCAAGAAAAGTTTCTGTGATTATTTGTAGCTCTATATAGATGTTTAGATCACTAATGGGTTCTTGCTTTCAGCCTTGATGACCACTCACAATTTTGGAGCATTAAGCAAGACCTTCTCAAGACTTGTGAGTACGCCCTCATTGATTCATACCATCACAATTAGTTAAAGTATACTCTAAGTCCTGGAGAATGCCTTTTTTTCTTTTTTTGAGAATCCCCTTTATGGAAATCATTATGAACACCAAGTGTTTTGACCAGTTTCAAGCTCAGCCTTCTTCTCAGGAGCACTCCTTCTGTGTCCTACTTGATAGCATATAAAATGCTTTCCTCTATTGATTCATTCAACCACCTAACACCAGGTGCCTACTCTATTCTAGTTTTGGATTAAATTCATCTATTGGAAAAGTTGTCTTTAATTTCACTCATCCCTCACAATGGCCCTTTGAGATGGATGCAGTGGAGAATTTACTACTATCCTATTACATACAAGGGATCTGAAGATCAGAAATGTTCGGCAGTCTTTCCAAGGTCACACAGTTGTGAAGAAAGGGAGGAAGCAGCAGGGAGAAAAGGGAACTAGAACTTCACTACCATCTGGTGGCATCTTAGACTTCCTTAATGCACTACTCGAGAATGCTCAGAAACAGAGCACACTTACAAGGAAAGAAAGCATAGAGACAGATTATTTTTATACCAACATGAATACTATGATTAAATGCTGGGGCCAAATCAGATTTTCAAATAACATTTTGCATGTTGTGGTGATGTTACTGAGTAAATACTGGCTGAGTCTCATATGAGAATAATTTTTTTCTTCTCTCCCTCTTCCTCCCTCCCTTCTTTCTTTGCTTCCTTCTTTCCTTCCTTGCTCCCATTTTTGCTCTTTTTTCATATGATGTTAAGTGCCAACAGAGCTCACCTTGAGACATGGGTTGGACTGATGGACCAGCAAAGAAATGACAGGGAGTGGGCTTGTTTATTTTGGCCAAATTCCAAACAACAACAGACTGTCTCCCAGCAGTAGGGGCCCGACTGGTGTCAGGTTATTCTAAAGGGTGAGAACATTTGTCAAAGCATTGACCAGGCATAAGAGAATTCCAGAAACTCTCTTTATTTGGAAGTGTGAGTGTTGGAACCCAGTGACAAGGGTTGACTATGTCTGAAACTGGAAAATAAAGTTTCACACAGAACTAAATATAACATCCTGCCAGGCAGGTAGCGGCTGCTTGCCAAGTTTTGATGGTTGTCAGGATTTGAAAAACCCTGAAGAAGGCCAATGTTTTGACAACTGAAATTGCTTTCAAGATGGGCAAATTTGCCATATTTAAGGGGAGACAGGGGCTGAAGGAATTAGTTAATTATCTCTTACCCTTAAACTTTCCAAACTTCAAATAGAACGAGCTCATCATTTGCTTTAATATAAATAGAAACCAAACCAAGATAATAAAATTATCTCCTATGCTCACAGCATACTTTTTTTTATGGAAAAACAACTTGGAAAATTTGCATTTGCCAAGACAACTTAAAAAGAGGTGAATGAGAAGAGTCCAAAGAAAGTTCCATTCTAACAAATGTCTTTGAGCAAACATTGCCTTTAGAACTTCTATCATGTTCTGTTAAATTTCTTTCAGATAGTAACCTCTTTGAGGGCAGGCAAAACGTCTGTCTCCCTATGTTACCAGCTTCTACTACAGTAATTCTCTCCAGCAGCACTCGTAGAGACCACAGAGGCTATTATGCTGAAAATAGCAAAATGGTTGGTGTGTCTGAAGTTTTCATATCTATAGGGTAAATTATAGGTAAATCCTTATTGAGTATGCAAAATAAAATGGCAGGAAAGTTGCCAAGTTTGATATTCAACTTGATGCTCCAAGATCTTGTTTGGTGGGGCGGTCTCCACCATCTGGAAAAAGTCTGGGAAATGCACTACTTTACACTTTCTTAGAAAAATGGGTTTATTCTGCTTGTCATTCCTTTAGGGTCTGGATAACTCCTGGTCTTGAGTTCCAGGGTGACACAGGAGTATAGAATATTGTTAACATTCTAGATGACAATATCAGAATAACAAAATTATTCAGAGAAGTCAGGCTGAAGCATACCACATAAAATGAACCATCATGTCCCACATTTGGCTTCAAAAATTTCATGATTCTCCGGGTGGAGTAGCACATGCATTTAATCCCAGCAGCTCAGGAGACTGAGGCAGAGGGATCACAAGTTCAAAGCCAGCCTCAGCAATGGCAAGGCACTAAGCACTCAGAGAGACCCTATCTCTAAATAAAATACAAAATAGGGCTGGAGATGTGGCTCAGTAGTAGAGTGCCCCTGAGTTCAGCCCTGGTACCTATCCCCTACCCCCAAAAAAATTTATGTTTCAATCTCAACATAGAAGAGAAGGCTGGATTGCAGATTATGTTTCAAAACCTAAAAGAAGATATAACAGGTATTTACCAGCAGTTGAAGCTGAGCTCAGAGTGAAATGTAACTTACTAAATATTGGCAAGAGGAGGCAGGGCTTGAAAGAAACAGAGGGACTGTCATTAGATAGGTAGGAATATCACAGGCGCCTGCTGTGCCACTTCTTACTTCCTTTAAAGCCTCTAAGCCTCAGCATTTCCATTTGGAAAGTAGAAATAATAAAATCAATGGTTCCATGTCCCTAGTGCTATTATGAGAATTGAGTGACATAAATGCAATTACACCTTGATCTGATCATTAGTGCCATTTTTAACAGTAACAATGAGAAACTCAAAGTTTGAGATAAATGGAAACAATTTCAGAAGCACTAGAAAAATGCAAGTTTAATAAAAGAGGAACTTGGTAGAATATGTAAACTATAAATATAAATGTGTGTAACACAAGTTTAATATACATTAGCTAGACTTGTGGATTGAATAGGATTTAATCTGCCACAGAAGTCCCTGTCTCTCTAACTTTATTTCCAGTCAATTACTGACTACATCTGGGTCCCAACAACCATGATGCCTTTGACCTTGAGGCCATCATCTGACCTCTCCACCTGGAGTATTCTTTTATTAATTTTATTTTATTTTTTGGCCTGATGATCTCTTCAAACTTCCTACCCTCAAAAAAGAAAACTTTACATGTTTACTTATGCTATAATGTATGACGGCCTGTGTATTTTGGACACGAATATTCTGAAATAACTTTGACCATTGATTTTAGTTTTTTGGTTTTTTTTGCTGAAGAAATGCTAAAAAACAAGGTTTGGGGTGTTCGACAATTAGGATATAACCTCTCGTCAGTGAAGAGGACACTGAACAAACTCTGAGTTAACACTTCCCACATGGAAATGGCACATTATTTTTAGGATAGGGAGAGCCTTAAAAGCAAATCTTAAGGGTATATTTCAGCCAGAGATTTTGAAGCCCTTTAGGAAAATGAATACACTTATTCTTATTTATAACACACACACATGTCTATTGATGCCGAGCACAAACCCTTTTCTTCAGCATTCCTTGGTACCCACTTTTGCTGATGCATTTTCTCAATGGAGTCCAGCTCCCTGTGGTCTCGGTTTCTGGGCTGCAGCTCAGTAACTTTATCCTGCACAGTGTGCTTTGGTTGCCTTCAGGAACAGCCATTTCTCTGTTCCAATCAAAAGAGCATAATGAAACATTGTCTGCTGTAATATCAAACGTTCAAAGTTTCCTCTAAACTAACTGGTAGGAAAAACATTTTGCCTTCATCAAGTGGCAGGGCCTAAAGTCAGAAAAATGGAAATAGGGAGTTGGAGGCGACGGGCAAAGAATTTGAAGGGCCCTGAGAAAAATGTTTGCAGCAAGCTGACAAGCTTTAGTTGAGGGGATGGAATAAAGATGGTGTTTCTGTTGGTTCCACCTTTCAGGACAGAGACTAGCACTGAAGGTACTTGAAGTCTAGAAAGTCTCCTTCACTTACTGATCTTGACTTAGTTCACTGGTGTGCTAAGTCATGGCAATAATACCTGCTGTGTGAAGCAACCCTGAAACATAAACTGTGGGCAAAGCCCAGGTGAGGTGCTGAAATAGATGGGAACACGCTATAAACTTGTAGAGCAGTAGTGTTTCAACCATATTGGATTTGGGGTACAGTGAAGTTCACCCCAGTGCTTTGTGCCAAAACATATGCCCAATTTCCTCCTTCCTTGTCCCACTACCATTAAAAATAATATATTTGAAACACTACATACCAATGCAATGAAAAACAAATAACATTGACATTGGTTTTCAAAGAATCCATATGGCCTGGGAACATGTTAGAACAAATGATCAGGCTCTATTCTAGACCTGTTGAATGGATCTAGGAGAATGAGTCCAAGCAACACATGATTTAACATGCTATCCAGGCTACTCTGGTTCAAGCTTGAGAATTCTAGGGATTAAGAACTATGGGAGAGGTGGGTACTAAACATGGCAGCGGAATGGGAGTGAGCTACCCCGTGCCCCACGCAGCCAGACTGGCAGATCTCGCCTAGTCAGAATACTCCATCTCTGAGAGTGTTAGAGGACCCCTATCCAGCTGCTCGCCACAGAAATCACCAGCACTGCGACCACCATGCTGGGCTCCGGGCCTCAGCGTTCAAGTAGGATGCCCGGCTTTGGAGCAGGACCCAAAGCCCAAAGTTCCAGTCCACGCAAGACTTGGGAGCGCCTTAGCAGAATCACCTATGGACACATCTGCAGATTGTCAAGACTTTGCTCCGCTCCCACTCAAGTCACTCAGCTGCCACCTACCCATAGCACAACGTCATCGCCCGGCTCCCCCCACCTCACCAGGTTCCCCCCACCTCACCTGGCTCCCCCTCCTCACCAGACACCCTGGTGCTGAAAGCAGACCGCCGCCATCTTGACTCAACATTCTCATCATTCAGCTGGGGGCAGTTCTCAGATGAGATCTCTAGCGGCCAGGTACCAGGTTTCCAACCTTCCCCCTCCCCAGCGGCAGTAACCCAACACAGTAGCTGCCCAACACAGGGGAGCAGTGTGACCAGGGAGCCGCCCACGGGAGCCCTGGGGTGAGAGTTTCCTCAATTGGGAACTGACTGCTAAGGGAGAGGGAGAGACCAGGAACTGGGAAATCTCCAGGCAAGAGAGGGAGATAGTACCAGGTACTCACGTCATACGAGCCAGCCGTCCCCAAAAGAGACCCAATAGGTGCAGTCTTTCTGCAGAGACTGGTGGGTGCCACTCCCCGCATCCAGGCACACTGGGCCAGGACCCACCCTGGTTACCTCTGCCATCCTGAGGGCAGAGACGACAGTTTACAACAGATGACGCCACCTCCTGGATGTGAAGAGAAGCAGGAAAGATACGAATCTTTAAAGCTAGCTACAACCCTGGCTTGAGTTTTTTGTTTATTTTTTGATTGGTTTGTTTGTCTTTTCTCTTCTCCCCCTCCATCCTCCAGCCCTCACATCCCCAACATATGTGAAACCAAGACTTTGAGGACTGAGTCATCTGAATAATATAATATAGACGTATTGTATATGCCCTTTTTTCTTTTTCTTTTTATTGTTTCATTTTCCCCCTTCAAATTTTACTGTTTTAACATCTATATTTTTCTAAACACATATGTGTGTTTGTTTTATGTACTCTACTGTCTTCCCACGTAGTTGCCTAACCTAAATTACTTCCTGTCTATTATCTTGCTATTAACCCTCTTCACTAGATCTCTCCTTCATACTTCCTAAGATATATTAACTCTATATCCTCACATCCTACCTCCTCAGCATATCGTCGTACACCCCACCCCCAGTTTATTGTCCACTGTCAGAAACTGTAAACCTTTTTACAAAATTACTGATTATATTTTAGATAATAATTGAATCCAACATTTCTGTACATTGAGACTAAATTGTAAACGTCTTAATAACAACAAATTGTTCATAGGTGGTATATTGTTGATATTGGGATCTGTTAACACTGTCCTTCCCCACAAAGGAGAGGTCTTGGAACCCTACAAGAGCACTACAAACCTATAGGGTAAAAACAATAACACCCCAGACCCACAGAGCTGGAAAAGAAGACACATGAGAAACATGAAAAGACAAGGGAAGAAGTGCCCCAAACAAATGAGACACCACATCATTAGGATCATTGGCAGCCACAGCAGGAGGAATGACAGAGAAGGAGTTAAGGATGTACATGGTTAAAATGTTCTGTGAACTCAAGGAAGATATAAGAGAGCAAATACAGGCAGTGAAAGATCACTTCAACAAGGAGCAACATAAACAAATACAGGAAGCAAAAGATCACCTCAACAGGCAGATAGAGGTGCTAAACAAACAAACAAACAAAAATCCTTGAAATGAAAAGAAATAATAAACCAAATTAAAAGCTCAAATGAAAGCATCACCAACAGGACACCAGACAATGAAGACAAAATATATAATCTTGAAAAGAACGTAGACCACACAGTGATAATGGTATGAAACCACAAGCAGAACATTCAAGAAATATGGGATAGCATAAAAAGACCAAATTTAAGAATTATTGGGATACAGGAAGGCATAGAGTTCCAAACCAAAGGAATGAACAATCTATTCAATGAAATAGTATCATAAATTTTTCCAAACATGAAGAATGAATTGGAAATCCAAATTCAAGAAGGCTACAGGATGCCAAGTGTACAAAATCACAACAGATCCACACCAAGGCACATTATAATGAAAATGCCCAACATACAGAATAAGGAGAGAATTTTAAAAGCCACAAGAGAAAGGAATCAGATTACATATAGGGGAACGCCAATTAGGATAATGGCAGATTTTTCAACACAGACCCTGAAAGCTAGAAGATCCTGGAACAACATATATCAAGCTCTGAAAGATAATAGGTTCCAATCAAGAATCTTGTATCCAGCAAAATTAAGCTTTAGATTTGAAGATGAAATAAAAACCTTCCATGATAAACAAAAGTTAAAAGAATTTATAGCTAGAAAAATGACACTACAAAACATCCTTGGAAAAATATTCCATGAAGAGGAAACAAAAACAACAATGAAAATCAGCAGAGGGAGGTAGAACACTAAATGAAAAACTAATCAAAAAAGAAAAATAAGTCAAGTTAAATTACAAAAATAAACAAATATGGCTGGGAATACAAACCATGTCTCAATAATAACCCTGAATGTTAATGGCTTAAACTCACCAAACAAAAGACATAGACTAGCAGATTGGATTTAAAAAGACCCAAAAATATGCCGCCTCTAGAAGACTCATCTGATAGGTAAAGACATCCACAGACTGAAGGTAAAAAGATGGGACAAATCATATCACTAACATGGACTGCAGAAGCAAGCAGGGGTTTCCATCCTCATATCAAATAAAGTAGACTTCAAGCCAAAGTTAATCAAAAGGGATAAAGATGGACATTACATACTGCTCAAGGGAACCATACACCAACAAGACATAACAATCATAAATATATATGCCCCAAACAATGGAGCAGGCATGTTCATCAAACAAATTCTTCTCAAATTCAAGAGTCAAATTATCACAACACAATAATCTTGGCTGACTTTAACACACCTCTCTCACCACTGGATAGATCTTTAAAACAAAAATTGAATAAAGAATCTATATAACTCAATAATATAACCAATAACTTAGACTTAACTGACATATATAGAATATTTCAATCTGCATCAAGTGGATACACTTTCTTCTCAGCAGCACATGGATCCTTCTCTAAAACAGACCATATACCATGCCATAAAGCAACTATTAACAAATACAAAAAAATAGAGAGATACTACCATGTATTTTATCAGATCATAATAGAGTGAAATTGGAAATCAATGACAAAATAAAAATAAAAATTACTCCAACACGTGGAGACTAACCACTATGCTACTGAATGAACAATGGGTTGCAGAAGACATCAAAGAGGAGATTAAAAATTTCTTAGAGGTAAATGAGAACATAAACACAACATATCAAAATCTCTGGGACACTATGAAAACAGTTCTAAGAGGAAAGTTCATTGCATGGAGTTCATTCCTTAAAAGAAGAAAAAGTCAACAAATAAATAACCTCACTTTACATCTCAAAGCCCTAGAAAAAGAAAAACAAATCAACAGCAAAATCAGTAGAAGGCAAGAAATAATTAAAATTAGAGCTGAAATCAATGAAATTGAAACAAAAGAAACAATTGAAAAAATTGACAAAACAAAAAATTGGTTCTTTGAAAAAATAAATATAATTGACAGAAACTTAGCTACGCTAATGAAGAGGAGAGAAAGAATTCAAATTACCAGCATATGTGATTAAAAAGTTAATATCACAACAGACACTGCAGAAATACAGAGGATAATTAGAAATTGTTTTGAAAACTTATACTCCAATAAAATAGAAGATAGTGAAGGCATCGATGAATTTCTTAAGTCATATGACTTGTCCAGACTGAATCAGGAAGATACACAATTTAAATAGACCAATATAAAGTGATGAAATAGAAGACACCATCAGAAGCCTACCAACCAAGAAAAGCCCAGGACTGGACGGATACACAGAAGAGTTCTACAAGACCTTTAAAGAAGAACTAATACCAGTACTCTTCAATTTATTTCAGGAAATAGAAAAAGAGGCAGCACTTCCAAACTCATTCTGTTAGGCCAATATCACCCTGATTCCAAAACCAGGAAAAGACACATCAAAGAAAGAAAACTTTAGACCAATGTCTCTAATGAACATAGATGCAAAAATTCTCAATAAAATTCTGGCAAATCAGATTAAAAAAAAAACACATCAAAAAGATCATGCACCATGATCAAGTGGGATTCATCCCAGTCTTGCAAGTTTGGTTCAACATAAGGAAATCAATAAATGTAATTCATTACATCAATAGACTCAAAGAATCATATGATCATCTCAATAGATGCAGAAAAAGCATTTGACAAAATACAGAACCCCTTCATGTTCAAAACACTAGAAAAACTAAGGATAACAGGAACATATCTCAACATTGTAAAGGCTATCTATGCTAAGCCCCAGGCCAACATCATTCTAAATGGAGAAAAATTGAAGGCATTCCCTCTAAAAACTGGAACAATAGAGAGAAATGATGGGAGGGGAGGGGAGGAGTAGTAGGGATAGGAAGGGCAGCAGAATAGAATAGACATTATGATTGCTGTATGTATATAGGTGACTCTATGACCAGTGTGATTCTGCAATCTGTACAATTAGAAAAATGAGAAATTATACCCCAATGATTTAAATGTATGAATTGCCAAGATCATTGTAATGTCATGTTTAGCTAATAAAAAGTAAAATAAAAAAAAAAAACTGGAACAAGACAGGGATGCCCTCTTTCACCACATCTATTTAACATAGTCCTTGAAACACTGGCCAGAGCAACTAGACAGATGAAAAAAATTAAAAGAATATGTATAGGAAAAGATGAACTTAAATAAGCACTATTTGCTGATGATATGATTCTATACCTAGAAGACCCAAAAAGCTCCACCAGAAAACTTCTAGAACTAGTAAACAAATTCAGCAAAGTATCAGATTATAAAATCAACACCCATAAATCAAAGGCATTTCTGTGTATCAGTGACAAATCCTCTGAGAAGGAAATGAAGAAAATTACCCCATTTGCAATAGCCTAAAAAAATAAAATAAAATACTTGGGAATCAACAAAAGAGGTGAAAGTTCTATTCAATGAAAACTACAGAACCCTAAAGAAAGAAATCAAAGGAGACCTTAGAAGATGGAAAGATCTACTTTGCTCTTAGATAGGTAGACTTAATATTATAAAAATGACCATACTACCAAAAGCACTATACAGATTTAATGCAATTCTCATCAAAATTCCAATGGCATTCCTCATAGAAATAGAAAAACCAATCATGAAATTCATCTGGAAAAATAAGAGACCCAGAATAGCTAAAGCAGCCCTTAGCAGGAAGAGTGAAGCAGATAGCATCATTATACCAGACCTTAAACTATTCTACAGAGCAATAGTAACAAAAACAGCCCAGTATTGGCACCAAAACAGACTGTAAGACCAAGGGTACAGAACAGAGGGCACAGAGACTAACCCACAAAATTACAATTATATTATATTAGACAAAGGCACCAAAAACATACATTGGAGAAAATATATCCTCTTCAACAAATGGTGCTGGAAAAACTGGAAATCCATATGCAACAACATGAAATTAAACCCTATCTCTCACAATGCACAAAATTCAACTCAAAATGGATCAAGGACATAGAAATACAACCAGAGATCCTGTGTCTAATACAAGAAAAAATAGACCCTAATCTCTATCATGTGGGATTAGACCCCAAGCTCCTTAATAAGAATCCTATAGTGCAAGAATAAAAACCAAGAATCAATAAATGGGATGGACTCAAACTAAAAAGTTTCTTTCTCAGCAAAAGAAACAATCTTGAGGTGAATAGAGAGCCTACATCTTGGGAGCAAATTTTTACCCCTCACACACTGGCTAGAGCACTAATCTCTAGGGTATATAAAGAACTCAAAAAGCTAAACACCAAAAAAACAAATAACCCAATCAATAAATGGGCCAAGGACATGAACAGAGACTTCTCAGAAGAGGATATTCAATCAATCAACAAATATATGAAAAAACGTTCATCATCTCTAGCAATTAGAGAAATGAAAATCAAAACTACTGTACGAAACCATCTCACTCCAGTCAGAATGGCAGCTATTATCAAGACAAACAACAATAAGTGTTGGCAAGGATGTGGGAAAAAAGTCACACTCATACACTGCTGGTGGTACTGCAATTTGGTGCAGCCAATAAGGAAAGCAGTGTGGAGATTCCTTGGAAATCTTGGAATGGTACCACCATTTGACCCAGCTATCCCTCTCCCCGGACTATACCCAAAGGACTTAAAAGCAGCATACTACAGGGACACAGCCTCATCAATGTTTATAGCAGCACAATTCATAGTAGCTAAACTGTGGAACCAACCTAGATGTCCTTCAGTGGATGAATGGATTGAAAAAATGTGGCATTTATGCACGATGAAATTTCACTCAGCAATAAAGAGAATAAAATCGTAGCATTTGTAGGTAAGTGGATGGCGTTGGAGAAGATAATGCTAAGTGAAGTTAGCCAATCCCCAAAAAACAAATGCCAAATGTTTTCTCTGATGTAAGGAGACTGACTCATAGTGGGGTAGGGAGGGGGATCATGGAAAGAATAGATGAATTCTAGATAGGGAAGAGGGGTGGGAGGGAAAGAGAGGGGGAAGGGGATTAGCAAGGATGGTGGAATGGGATAGACATCATTATCCAAAGTACATGTATGAAGACATGAGTTGGTGTGAACATACTTTATATACAGACCGAGGTGTGAAAAATTGTTCTATATATGTAATAAGAATTGTGATGCATTCTGCTGTCATGTATTTAAAAAATAAAACCAATAAAAAAGTGGGTACTATTTTCAATGGAGTGCTCTGGTCAGAACTTTCTTTTAAAAAAATTATGTGGGAAATGTGGCTATATGTGGAACATTAAATCAAGAAATCACATGATCAAATTTGAGTTCCCAAAGGATTGTGCTTATCCCTGGTGAAGAGTGAAGTGAAACCAGGGACACTGGAGACCTCTTTTGTGGGTGTTGGGTACTCAGAAAGAGAAGAGAAAGAACTCAAGCTACTGGAGTAGAGAAAGGAGGGTGAGTGGGAGAGAGAGGGTCAATAGAAAAGGCTGTGCTAGTTAAATCCACACTTCATCGCTGAATGAAAGTGTAAAATTAGGTAGCATAGAAGATGGAAGTGTTCAAATTGAGCTTTTTCTCTCCTAAGTTTGAAGGATTTGGTTGGTGATGGTAACTTTTCAGGAGTTGCAGAAAGAGGAGGAGAAGCTCCTTCAATTAAACAATTACAGAACTTT